>NW_019416567.1:0-111323 GCF_000390285.2 Anoplophora glabripennis
TGGTGTCTTACAAAAAACGTCGTCAATACCTCAGAAAATGTACTGGATAATAAAAAGGCATCCAATCTATGGTGTACTTTTTCAATGGCAACCCTAAAATTAAAAGAAAATGTTGACGTTGGAAGATACTATAAATTAATTGCACCTAAAGCGAAAGAACACCTCTTACAGACCCAAGAAATCGCCTGTGTTTTCAAAAGAGGATATTACTAGATTTCTCACTGAAGCACCTGATGCCGCCTTTCTGACAGTAAATGTAATTTTTTTAGTAAACTTCTAAAACTACTCACTAATTCCATACTCTAGAGGTAATCTTGTCATTGGGATTGCAGGCGCCTGTAGAACTGATGAACTCTGCAAAATGTTGACGAGTGATGTGGATGTTCGAAGCAATATAATTATAATAAAAATACCTGCCAGTAAGAATGGTTCAGCCAGAAAATTTATGATGAAACCCCTGTGGATTGAGGTGGTAAAAAAGTACTTGGGGAAAAGGCCTACACCAGATTTACAAAGATTATTTATTGGCTTCTGAAATGGGGTGCCAACACGGCAAAATATGGGTCACAACACAATTAGCAATATGTCCAAAGTGATCGCAAAGTTCTTGAAACTCCAAAATTATGAGAATTACACCGGTCATGCCCTTCGCAGAACTTCAGCTATCATATTGGCTGAAAATGGGGGCGATACATTGTCCTTAAAGCGTCACGGTGGGTGGCGATCTTCCGGGGGTAGCAGAAGGATACGTTGAAGAATAAATAGCCGATAAGAGACGCATTGCCGGAATGGTGCAAGGTGTTCAAACGTCGTCGTCATTTCTTGTCGCTCCTTCTGCCTCTGCAACTATTACTAGTGCCACTGTTGAGTGTGATGTTTCACCCAATTCGCCCACTCCGAGTACAATTCCAAGCGCTTCGTTTTCTCCAAGACACTCCGTGCCTGGAAATCAAGCTGATAATGCTCACTACTAAGTCGCTCAACATTGGAAGAGCAGGCATCAATATGACATGCTATAATTGCACAGTTAAATATTATTTGCGATAAGTTCGTGGTACTAATAATTATTTGTTGACATGTTCTGGATATTTTCTATCTATTAAAAACGTGTTTCATAACCTCCACGTTCTGCGTTCTGTGGTTCTGTACTTCTATAACTGTCAAGTGTCAAAATTATTAAGTGTCATTTTCATTATTTACCCTGGTTAATAAATCAAGTTCATCCGCAGATGCGGCCTGCTTAATAATAATATGCCGCCTCCTCTCCCGCACAAGTCTCTGACTTCTGGGCTAATTCTCGTAGTTAGAATGAGGAGTAGAGATATTATTATTATTATTATTATTCACCCAGGTCAAAAAGATAGAAGTTCACGCGTCAAAAGATAATGGGTCGATAATGGTGGACTTATAGGCCAGTAGTGGAAAAATATATTTTCACAACACATGAAAGCTCATTTTTCTCAACAACCTTTGCTAAAAATGGTTATCGATATCTCTTCCGTTCAAAATATCTAAAATTATATGTATAAAGTTTTGCTTTTACACATACCCTCTAAGATAGAAATACACCTCATCGCTAAAGATACTTTTCTTAGCAAATCACCATCCACTTCTTGATTCTCCAACATCAAATCGAATCCCCGGCGCATTAAATGGTCGTCAGCTTTCAATTCCTCGGTTAGCTCAATCTTGAATGGATGCAGATCTTTTGTTAAAATCCGCTTCATTGTGCTTTTTGAAATGTTTAATTGCAGTGACCGACAGCGCACTAAGGATTTGATCCCGGGATCCCGACAATCGATATCCCGCTTTTCAGCCAGACATTTTCGGGATTGACATCATTTTAAAAAATTTGCAAAGTAGATTGCGTAAAGCGAAACGTTCAGGGCCAATGCTCTCAACAGAATAGCTTGCCAATCATTTTAATGTAAAATACAAGAAGTAAACTTATTTTACTACCTCCTAAGTCTTTACATGTAAGTCGTCTATTTAGTCGATGTTAAGAGAGATTCTTGTTAATTTTAGTTTATTTGCTTAATTTGTTACATAAAGGTTTTTTCAATTTATGCAAGTTTAAAGATATTCAGTGATTCTTGAAAAAGAATAACTTTAACATAAAGACTGAGTGATTTTATGTCTGGTTAGTCTGACTCTGAGTCTGATTAGTTAGAGTGATTAGATTAGCTAGGTGTATACCGTAAAATACATTTTTTGTCTAAATTTTGATTTATTGATTTGTTTTCTGTCAGATTTTCTTAATTTTTATTTGTAACCCTCAATACTAAAAGAATCCTAAAATCCCGGGATTAGAAATAAGGGCCGGGATCGAATTCCCTAACTATTAGTCATCGCAGCAATTTTTTTGACTGAACTAATCTCTTCACAGTTCTTTAATTCGGGGCGTTCCTTCTACCGAAAATTCCACGTAATATGCGCATAATCTCAGCTACACACTCTCCGTATTTGTAATGAATTTTCACAATCTTCTGTCGCTCATTAGCGTTCCATTTTGTCTAACAGCAACGTGTTTACAACAACATGTGACTGGGTACAATGCTGCTAACTCTTCGGAATGAAAATAGCGCACAATTCAAATCCTGTGTTACTTTTGAGACACCCTTTACATTATTGATATAAATCATTTGTCTATATAAAATCGTACTGCTAATTCTAAAATCGTTTCTCATTGATTATTATTTTTTTTTAATTAATTTAATTTTGCACACAAATAATTAAAACATGATGTCAGTAATGATATAAACATTGAAAGTTTGTTGTTTTCCATAGCAGTGCTGACAAAATCAGTAAATATTAGTGTTTGATTTCTTAATAAAAGTTGTGGAGAACAAAGTGGACTCACATGATGTAAAAGAATATTTATGGAGTTGGGAAAAATCATTTCGGCGACGTCACAGCCATTTGGACAGAAAACATACCAAGATAAAATTTTAAGTCAAATACCAACTCAGGATTCCCGCTTGCGGTTTTCCATTTACTCTTTCCGGTTTCCTATACAACTGTAGACCAAAAAAGTTAACTTAAACTAGATATTAAAAAATTTAAAAAGAACGGTTTTGTTTGAATTTGATTTAATAACCGAAATAATTATCTACTTAAGTCATGGCCTTGGAAAAAACATTGTTCTTGACTGGACATTTTTATTTACTTATTCTATAATTTCAATTAAATATCCTGCTTTCTTAATTAAAACCATAACCTATATTTATCGATGGTAATAGCAGATTCGAAGAAATTAAAAAATTGTGTTTTAACAATCAGCTTTGTAATAACTAAATATATAAATTGCAAAATGTCGATTTAGCATATATAAGAGCACAATTTCAATTACCAACTTCTTTAATTCGAATAAAAGTCCCTTCTGTAGCATTAAGGTAGACAATAATACCACAGACAATATAGTTTATCGCCAATATTGTCTGTCTATATGGTGCAAAATGGAGCTTCAACTTAGGACTAGTACTTATATTATTGGAAAGTAAAAAGCATTGAATATGCTATTTTTTTAATATAATTTTAGCATTAATTTCAACAATTAATTTATTTCATTTAGGACCAGAAATAAAGAAAAAAAAATTAATACAATCCTCACATTAAATTCACTCTTTTAGGTATATTTCAATGCAATCAAATAAAGTAGCTGTTCTAGACATAGGCACGTAAGGAAGATATATCATAATTTTATGTGATTATCCGCCATACTTGAAAATAATAATAGGCTAATACATCATAGAGTTGTTATTCACATAGTTATTAATAGTTCAATTACAGAATAGGGAATGGCTATGTCTCACACAATTTTTATTGGCTTGTTGAATAGTATCAACAAATTAAACAATTTTTTGGAATTTTTAGGCGCCCAATAAAAGAACTTATAAAAAATGGCAAAATCTAAAAGGGCTATGACGCCACTCGCGTTGATTACCACATGCAACCAATAAAATATATTCTGTTAAAAGATAGATCACCAATTAATCAAAAATTTCGCATTATAAATATGTTTGAATTTTTTACATTTTTTTGGAATAGTGTTATAGTATATTTTTTATGTACATTTAGTGACAAATGTTTTATTTTCATTTTATTTGACGACGCAAAAGTGTTTATGATATATAAATTTCAATGTACCCTAAAACTGTATTGGCATTTTGTTATAAAAATTCCAAATTAAAAGCAAATACTGGTTTGTAAAGAATTTCAACTTCTGCTTTTTGACAAGAGCAGTCTGTTTTGAAGAACTGTTTTGTTTATTTACAATTGCCAAAGGTAGGAAATGCTTGATTAGGCGCTGACGAATAGAAATGAAAATGTACTATTCCTGACCTGTAATTTGTTATAGTAAATATTGTAAACCGGACGTATGCTGACTGAAAACACTTCAATGAAAGCAGCCACCAGGCAGCTGTGATAATACGTCAGGTCATCAGGTGGGAAGGGAGGATGGAGAGACGGCTTATTGGGGACAGAACCGTATTCAGCCACAATAAACGAGATACAATAGTGTTAAGAATTAACTGAACAGATTATAATGTTGCAGATGTGCTGCTTAAATTTTTAAAAAGTATCTGTATTGATGATATTGCAGAAAGCAACTACACTGCGGTATAAAGCTCCGATCAGCACCAAATAATGTTAAAGACCTAGACACTGAGTAACAGTGCTGTGTGTGTATTGTCTGTATTAGAAGAGATGCAGGAAACAAAGTCCATTCTACCTGCCCCAAGGTTAAATTCTAACAACAAAATTCTCTCTCTCATTTTAGATCAATATTGGATCGATAATGTATTGAACTACCATTATGAAATGTATATCAAATCATTTGTTTTTTTTTTATTTTGTTACTGCCTAGTTAACATTTCTTTTTATTTTCAGGTAAGTGAAAGTGGGCCGAGGATATGTCATCCATCAGAAAGTGAAGATTTCGTGCTTATTAAACATGTTAAGAAGTAGTACCTACTCTACTTTATACACCAACGCAATAATCGCAGAATATCAGACAGGTAGTATTGTCAATTAACACATTTCGGCCAAGTTGTATGAAAGTTAGTTAATATTTACTCAAAAATTAACAAACTCCAAAAACGAGTTACAAATTGTAATTATTAATTTAACTACATGCGAAACTGAATCATCAAAAGTGATAGTGTAACTAGAGTTTAGGGTACGAAAATGTTAAGGCGACAGAAATAACTTCCAAAATGGAAATAAAATATCGCCTCTCATTTCTTATATATTTTGATGTGCTGAAACCATATTTGAAGAGTAAAATATGTTCATAGTTTAGATTTTTTGTATTCGCAGAGACAAATGTCTACATTGGATATGCGGTTGTCTCAATACTTTGGTGAAGAGTTCCCAATTTTAACCTAGATGGCTGATATCCTATATATTTTTGGGTGCTGAACACGAATCTGATGTCCAAACTTGGCGGACGGCCCTTTTTAGGGCAAAAAAGAAATGTAAGGTGTGTTTTCCTATGTATTTTTGGGCGCTCAACATAAATTCGCTGTCAAAATAGGGCACTATATCCTTCCAAGGGCGAAAAGGGCAACAACTTAATTCTATTGAAAAATCTAAATCGCGTAGAAATCTAGAAAATACAAAAAAATCCAAACTATGAAAAATTTTTCGTGTTAGCCTATTAATAAAAATTTTAATAAAATTCATGATTTCACGAAATTAGTTAAGTTTTCTAGAGAACATATCAAACATGATTTACTACTAAATATCGTTCTGCTCAGGTGTAGCGAAATATCGTTCTGCTCAGGGGTAGCGTTAAATATGAATTTGACACTAAAAATATAGGCAACCGTATGTTTTTTTCTAATATGGTAGGATTGTAGAAATATCTGTTCTGCTCACAAAAAAGGACCCCGCACAAACAAACCTTATGGAAATCGATCCCCGGTGGATCTCAAATTTTGGGAATGAAACTCTTCAGAGCATCCTGATCAAAAGTTCTCATGGGCACAAAACCGGGAAACCGCTCCCAACCCCCCAAAATCACCGCCAAAAGTCAGGGGCTCATTATACCACACCACCAAAAAAAGTATCAGACCAACACATGCAATATATGGTTTCCCGTGTATTTTTGAGCACTGGACACGAATACGTCATCATTTTTGCTCTTGCACGTATCAGTCTTCAGCGAAACGCTGAAGAAGCTTCAGAAAATTGAAGAAAGAATATTGTGGCCTGTGATTCACATGCGATATCTGGTTTTTGGTCTATTTTTGCACGCTGAGCAAGATTCTGGGGTTAAATGTGCTTTAGTTACCTTAAGTCTTCAACTAATAACTGAAGAAGCTTCAAAAACTGAAGAAAGAACATTGTGTTATGTAACTCACATGCGATATGTACACATTACTGTGTACCAGTGTAGAACCATGGTGTTCTTTCCTCAGTTTAGTGAAGCTTCTTCAGCGATTAGTTGAAGGCTTAAGGTACTTGACCTCAGAATGGTGGTCAGCGTGCAAAAATAAACCGGAAACCACATATCGCATGTGAATCACAGGCCACAATTTCTATCTTCAGTTTTCTGAAGCTTATTTAGCGATTTGCTGAAGACTGATACGTGCTAGGGCAAAATGATGACGTATTCGTATCCAGCGCTCAAAAATACAAACCATATATTGCATGTGTGGGTCTGATACTTTTTTTTGTGTGGTGTAATGAGCCCCTGACCTTTGGGGGTGATTTTGGGGGGTTGGGAGCGGTTTCCAGGTTTTGTGCCCATGAAAACTTTTTAATCAGGATGCTCTGGAGAGTTCATTCCCAATTTGAGAGAGATTCACCGGGGATCCATTTTCATAAGGTTTGTGCATTAATGTAAAAACTTACTTCAGTTAACTATACCTAAGTCATATGTCATACAACGCCTCATACTCGTACTATGATCTTGGATTATTTTGTAACCATAGTGAAATATTTTTCATAAAACTGAGCATTACATGTAATAGTTCATCAACGTTAACTGCAATTATTTTGTAATTCAACCATCATGCATGTTTGTTGTGCTGTTACCCAGAAGATAACCTTAAAGTTTTTCCTAAACTGAATTGATAGCTTGAAGTTTGGATCTCCAAAAGGCAATCTTATCTGAACATAAGTCGTAGTCACTATTAGAGGTGATTCAAACTAATATCAGATATTTGTATTGGAGCTCATAATAAATATTTCTTCTGTTAGAAGTGTTAGAACTTATAGGACTGGTTAATCATGGAACTCTTTCGACAAAGTACTGAAGGCAGTTCAAAATAATCCTTCAGTCTAACATCTACTAAGAATCAAATCTTAATGTCTCTTAAGGCGCATTTACACATGTCATTTGGATTATCGTTGCGGACGAATCATCTATAGTGAATTTATCGGAATTTAATTTTTTTACAGGTTGCACCAAAAAATGAAATATAATTTTAAATAGTACCAGTACATATTCGTCTAAAATTTCCCGTAAGGCTTTGTTTCATGAAACTTCCTGAGCTTTATTATTCCAAAGCCTCATCTTGCCGCCTGGCAAATTGATTTGTGAGTGATTTTCTCGTCGAACCTCGCCTAGTGCAAAAACGCCTTTATTTACAATAACACTTCGTCTAAAAAAAACCTGTGACAAAACAAAGACATAAGTTATTGAATAATGCTTAAATTCATTTTAGTTGAACAAAAAGAAAAGCAACGTAGATCATAGATCCCGGTTGATCACTTTCGATGCTATTTCGCAGGTTTTATGAAAGCAATGTCTGTGTCATCACCAGGCGAAATAGTTTGAATGACCATTGAGAAGCAGTGACTATTCATAAATTTGGCAGTGTTACATACATATGGTTTTAGCGGTATTGTTTATTAAATTTAAAGTCAAAATGAATCAAACTACAACAGAACATAAAAATATATGGCATATGACAGAAATTATATCTAAAAAAATTAAAATAATAAAAAAACTGTATTGTGGGATAGGATTTTTAAGGGAACCCCAGTATACTGGGATTTCGGGATCCCGGGATTCCCAAATCCGGAGGAAAATTGATAATCCTATTTTGTATCTGGCTGTTGTGTCAATTATTATGATCACGATCTAGGTAAAATCGTAACAATATAAGATATATTACCGTATAAATTACTTCCATAATAAATTTAATACTTGTAAATTATCGTTTCAGCAAGAAAATTTTTAATTAAGTAAATGAGTTGATGTTCAGTTAGAACTTGTTAATAAATTTAGTAGTGATTCTAGACTTTTAAGAACGTATTCAATTTCATTTCATGCATCGCCTCCCGAGATATGATTGCAAAATATCTTATTTAACTGAAGAATTAAAGACCCTCAAAAATACCTGAATATCTCTAATTATGCACTAACATAAAAGTTTTGGGTCAAAATTTGTGTATATAATAAGGTGATCGTCCTGATCATCTTATACGACCGAAGGTCTACAGACTTTTGAAGTCAGAATGCCAAAATCCTAGTTTCAATATTAAGAAAAATTTCCTTATTCTGTGTCCGCGCAGAAGAAAACACCCTGTTTATTTTTTTACGATTTAAGTAAGTATATTAAAATTACATGAACCTGTGACAAGAACCACGCATCTAATTTTTTTTGGCACTTTCCTAAACATTTGATTTAATAAGAAATTTCCATAATAATTTATTTTAGTCAGCTTTTTAGTATTATTTTAGTACCTAATGACAACAATTACAGTCAATATTTTCATATTATTATTAACAAGCAGTACGACTTCCTATTTAATTTTCCATATTTCCATGTTACATCGGGAGAACATCCTGTACCTACATTTTAATTTTTAGTTGCATTGCTGACCTGTCTTTCCGCCACATATTTCCTAATCGCGACTCGTGGCACTACTTCCCCACATAAACCAATGTTCCGCTACATCACCTCCCCCAGTCCCGCGCCAAATTCACCCGAAGCCGGCCCTGCCCTTAGGGCGTGTGGCCTGAGCCGCGATCTCTTAAAGCCGAACAATCGTTCCAGTCAGACGGATCGCGTGCTATCCCTGCTATCATCGTTTAATTGCACGTTATCCCCTTTAATCTCTTAATAGCTTGTGTGGTTTTTGTCACTTTCTAGCATTTAAGTGTTTACCTTGCCTTATTCCGCCATGGCGTTTAGCAGATTCAACTGTATGAGGTATTCGATTTTTATACTCACTATGTAGTCCTTCTCGATAGTGTAAAAGATGCTACTGATAGTTTCGATGAAGTATCTATTTAGTGTTAAAACTATATTCGTAATAGTTTTAAATTCAGCAGGACCCAATTCCGAAAATAGTAGATGCTGAACTTGGTGAACATCTTAGTTGTCCAGAATTGAGTAAGTTGTATCTAAGGAAATAGTAGTTGCAGCGTTTGTTGCCAAAGAATTAAAGGAAAAAATATACTTTAATAGAATATTCCATATTTCCATCCTTTATTGTTTTTATAGCACAAGATAAAGATATATTCAATGCACACTGTCTTCAAATGATGTAAAACGGAAAAGATTGAAGATGGATCAACAAACCTGAACTTGCTCCAGCTTGGACAATATTAGTTGTGTTGGTTCATCTTAATGTTCCTAATCCCTTCTCCGATTTATTTTTTTATCAATAATTACAGAAAGGAAAGTAGGAATGGAGGAATCTACTCCTGCAAAATTTCTCGAAGAAAAATGTAAACAAAAGCAAGGAGAAGATAAAAAACAAACTTGAATAAAGGCAATGAAGAAAAGAAGGAGGAAATATCAACAATTATATTTAAAGAAAATTTAATAGTATAACATATTATAGATATATGTCCATTGAAGAAAGACAGGTGGTCTGAGGATAAAGAAAGACCTAAACTAAAGTATAAAGGTTTATCAAATTGATTACTAATCAGTAAATCGAGTTTGGTTGCCATGGTGTGGGGCTTGGCTTTGCTAGGGGATTTAATCAGATCTGATCTAAACTTCTTTTGATAACCCCACTACCCAGCATTATTATTAGTTCTAGAGACGATGAAGTTAAAAGTTCAGATTATAAGCTATTACTTTCTCAACTTTTTATAGTTTTAATAATCTTAAGGATGTATATCGGGGTCCCAGGGAAGTGAGGAGCGCAGGGAGGGTCCTAGGTCCTATGCTTTTCTTATGAGACTAAAACCCGCTGCCAATTTGAAAAAATTAAATTCTATTGAAATTATTTGAGATAAACATTATCTATATAGCAAAGAAATCTGCTCATATGCACATAGCATACATATTGACTAATTAACAACATAAAAATATCATATTTAAGTAGTTTTAAATTATATTTAATGAACGCATAAAGACTATGTAGATATGGCAGCAGCGCTAATAATTGACTAGCAGTTGTACACACCGCGAACCTACAGACCTCGGACATCGGAGATATTGCGCGTCAAATTCGGGTAAAGATGCGTACGCGTTCAAAAATGTATTGTGTGTAAACTATGTACAATATAATTATTATATATAGTAAATATATCGTATTATCCTCGCGAAGATTTGTATCCTTTATTTAAAATCCGTAAATCATGTGAACTGGTAAAACAACGAGAATTATGTTAATTTAGTTCTAAAGAAATGAAATGACACTCGCGCCCATCTCTCGTCCAAGTCAAAGAAAATGTTGGATGCAATTTTGAAGGTTCTGTGATAGAAATTACATTATTACTCACTCTTCGTGTTTTTAATCTCTATTTGAGTAATGTTACAAAATTATAGTTTGCTGAGAAATATTTATGTTCCTTTGTTATTCCGAACAAATGCTTTTATCTCAAGTATTACTAATTAAAATAATCAAGTAAAGAAAACTTTATGTAACCCTAAATATTGCTGGGTAATGATTACGATATTTTTATAATCCATTAAAATATATTAAAAGGATTTATCAACTGAATTTTTTATTCCAATAAATATACACAGCTTCCTAGCCTTTTTTAATTAATTTAGTTTTTTAAAAACATTACAAAAAATCATCTGTTGTGGATAATTTATTGTTGATAACAATGTACATGGGATTTAGGAAAAATGTATATGTTTGAAATCAATTTCGTTTTTATCAAATCTTTCAAATGTATTCCCTCTTTGCTGTCAGCTGATTGCGACGTTGCCACATTAATCCTCAAGTCAGACAGAAATGCAATTATTGGTTTCTGTTTCTAATTAATACAGCTGTACTATGTTCAAAACTTACATTAGTTTTACATCAAAAATAAGATAATACTGTGTACTATCTATGGAAAAGTTTAGTTTCACAATTTCTACATTTTTTTCTCAGTTATGGGCAAAAAAGAGCCGCACCGTTCATCTTCGCCATATAAACCTATGTTAAAATGAACAACTTTCAACAACAATATCTCAAAATCTAGATTCAAAAAAAATTTCAAAAAAATATGACGCACAGAGAGAGCACTGGCTAATACGCTACATAAATTTCAAGTACATCTGTGCATTTGAGTAAACCCGATATACCTCCTTAACTGAAGTGAGTAAATCCAACAAAGATTATTCTTTATGTACATTGTACAGGGTGTAACAGGAAAATGCGACAAACATTCAAAGCTGAATTCTCTTATCAAAACAAACAGAAAAACAAGAGTAAAGGTTTTTTTCTAAATAATTATTACTTACGGGCTTTACGATCCTTCGAAGTTAAAAGTGAAACACAGTTTTTTTATTAATTTTTTAAGACCAGACTTTAGACTTGGTACTATGCAGTTTCTTCGAAGTAGCTACCTGCCTATATATAAAATACAACCCTTATATGAAATATTTATTCAAGAAAAATACGTAATTGTCAATAACTTCTAAATAAATCTGTATATCCAAAAAATGTTTTGTAAGATAATTGAAGTTCAACTGCCTACACCCTACAGCAATGGAGATAATCCACCAAATAAATAAAACCTTGAAAATGTTCTTATTATTTGATCAAGTCTTCTCAGTACACACCTGATAACATACAGGACTATTTAACTTTATTGGAACCTTCCAAATAGCCATCATATCTAGATTCTAAATGCTTACGAGAGAGAAATGCATGAAATATATTTCAAAAAAACAACGAAGCACAATTAACAATGTATGTATATATCTAAGGAAGCTGTAGAAGAAACCAAAAATCTGTCACCACAACAACTCAAAATCAAGAAAAATTAAATAATAAAATTTTTGCATACATACCTGCGCAACCCAAACAATTTTGATTATACTAACATTTGGTAACAAATTTTAACGATTTTTTTGTTCAGATGTGTTAAAAGAACCACAAGTGAATCATGTGAGTTACATATTATTATTTTTATTATTATTATTATTTTCTAATATACAGTGTCACCCTAAAGTAAGAAGACTCAAAAAATCAACGTATCCCATTGAAATGGAATGCAAAGAAAAATAAAAGGAATAATTAAAAGGAAAGATCAGTGAATCAGTTTATTAAATCACATAATATTTTACTCGTATTATTTTCACTTTCCTCGCTATTTTATGGAGGAACATAAGAACAATCGTTCAGAAAAGAGGAACTAGATTCCAGGTTCGACCGCAATAAAAAACAGATGCCCAACGAGACACGCATAACCTCAAAATGGTCGAGATATCGAACTTTGGTCTTTTTTCAAGAAAAACTCCCCAAGTTTTTATCCAGGGGTGAAGTTATCAATCCGGCTTAGATGTTGACTTTGCAACTCTAGCAGTTTTTTGTTATACTAAACTTATAAATATGGGCCTTTATTACAAGGCGTTATATCTGATGCTATTTTGTTTGATGGCGTAAGTACTCTCGCACTATTGCTCGGTGGTTATGAGTTCTTGCCCCAATCCAAGTACGTTTTCAGAGGCGTATAAGTGATTCCTCAATAAAGTAATAATAACTTTTTTTTTAATTTGTGATGCACACATTTGTTTAGACCACCGTATATCATAAATTGAGACAATGAACATCTGATACATGATACATCTTGTTAAAAAAATTTGATCTCATGATTTTGAGATTTACGAAATAAGTATGTCTAAACTGTGCCACATCTGCTTTATGCCCCAAAATTAGAACAAGAAATATCGTTACTACGTTTTAATGAAATATACCTTTCAGTTAATTAATTAATCGATTTATTTTTATATCAGAAGGAATATAAAACAGAGTACTATATTAAACGGAGTGTGCTCTTTGAAGTGTTCTAATAAAACACTTACATCTCGAAAAGCTCGTTTGGTAATAGAATCCATGCAAGATTCGATTATTATGCAGGAAAATTTGCCTTAGATGTGTAAATGGGCATTTAATGTTATTAGTCTGGCACGTTGTCAGTCTCGGAAAGCTTTTATTCCAATTTTCTTCTCGCATAATATTGCCTATTATGGAGTTAAAGAGATTATTGTATTCTAATAAAAAGTTGTTAGTTCAAAGGACGTGACGGTATTCGCGGAGGATATGTTGGCATGTTAGTTACACTCATAAAAAATTATTAATGCAGTTCAGTAAAATATAAATTTCTGAATTATTAAAAATAAAGAATACAGAATATTATTTAAATCAATTAATTAAACCTTCTTAACATAATAGTAGGTACGATGAAAATCTTTATATATCAGGATTAAATAAACGAAATCAGTAAAAAGTATGTATTTAATTTTACACACCCTTTTTATCTTTATCCTTCAATGTTTAAATTTAAAAAGGAGCTACCAAATACGTTTTCATGCTCTCGACACCCGTATAAAATTTAAATTAATCTCAGACTTCTTTAACTAATAGGTACAATATGTACTTAATCTAAGACAAATTAGATACGTTTTGTTTAAAGTGACTTCTAATTTAAAACATATTAGAAAAAACATTTACATGTATTTTGTGGTTTTACTGCGGTTTTTTGTTGAAGACTTTTTCCGGATGAAAATGTTACCCTACTTTTAGCATCTAGCTGTATTTTGAGATTAAATCTTTGAACCATTTCGGGACTAATGGCCATATCTTGAAAGCAATAAACTGGAAACAAAATATAATTTAAGTAAAGGTTAGGCAAAGTTCGATATAGTTATTATAGATGTTTCTCATACTTTTCAATGAGTTTAAATGGAGATATACTATTTACTTACCTCAGTATTTATTTACAACATTATATTTAGGTAGTTAAAACATTGGGCTTTATGAATGAATCTAAACATGTCTACTAAACTAGCACAGTTCTCTAGACACGCGCGCTAATACCACACCGAGTAATCACATGATTAATCTAATTGGTCGAGCCACATCAAGTCATGTAACTCACTTTTATTCGTATATTTACATAAGATATAGTAAAAACACATAATGGATTAGGAATAATACATTTTAAAATGTAAAAGTACAACGTAAAAGGTAAAAGTACATCGCAACAGGAAAATATATATTCATACGTGTTATTCTAGACAATGTACGTTCAATTCATTTCATTTACATATTTTGTGTATAAATACAATTACAATTTGTATCAGTGTGCTTTCGATGGAAAAGAAGAATTTCACACAGAAATAATCACTAATCAGTAAAGTTGCTGTCGTTAAATATTACTATACCATAAACAACTTTACTAAGCTACATTAAACTTGAAATTATATAGGTATATTTAAATAATTAACTTATATTTATAGAGATAACAGAGATATTGTAGTGTAGATTGCCGAAAAATACTACTAAAATACAGTTTTATTTTGTGTGTACCGTTATTTAATGGTCAAGGAAACCTATCAACATTTAACACATCCTGTTGTAAAAATAACTGTGATTCTGTGATGTTTTATTAATTTTTACACATTTCCTTATGTATTGTATTAAATTATTCAAAAATACTAAACTTAATAAACATCTTATTTGCAATTTAATTATAAAGTATAAAATGATGGGACGGAATTGTTGTGAAATTCCCAAATCTTTCACCTTCGAGGTTAAGGGTATTTACGGTTATAATTAAAGTGTTATTTCTGGACTATACAATGTATATACTTAGGATGAAATAATTCAATAGATGTAATCACCAGGATCGGAATCAACTGTCCAATGCAATCTTCAAACCTGGACAATAACTTCAAATGAAAATGGTAATTGCGCTGGTCAAATAAATACAATTATGTTTTACAAGTTACTCAACTAGTACAAAACTTCAAAAATTTGTGCAATTTTGATATAGCTCAACACGAAAACAGTTTATTAAAAGACATTCTGAAGGAATAAGAATTTCAAAAATATCTATGAATATAACGAATAAAGAAAGATGATGAAGACGAGTAAATCTTAAAGCACATGCGTATGTATGCACTTCTCCTGAAATTTCTTCTTATGCTTTGACCATGATGTGTCTCGTAATTTATACTCGAAAAGCAATTCAGTGAGTTCGGTATTGGTAAACTAGTCTGACTGATGTATAAACTAGTCCACCTGATGTAGAATTGACGGCGGCGCGCTGGTCACCAAAGCAAACCTGTATTGGTCCACTAAGTCGTAAATAATGTTTTGTATGGTGCACGGGTTCACTTAGCTTTGCCGCTTTACCAGTGCCATGCAGAGCATTGCTTGGTGGGGAATGTTGTTGGTATAATACGTATTATTATTTATTAGTTGATATCATTATTTGTTCATATCGTAACCAGTAAAGGGCAATAGTTATTAAAATAAATGTTATATGTAATTATCTAGTAATTTAGCGTGGCTTTCTGGAGACTCTTTGAAGCGGAGGATAACGAAATAACTCGGGAAAATCCCCAAATAGTGGAACGGGTTTTTGTCGAAAGTATCGAAACAAACTCAGAATTTAAAAACAAAGATTTACACCTAAAAAGTCAACGTATTATATTAAATATATACGTATGTTTGAAAATTGAAAATAGTGAACAATGTGACAAAAAAGTTAGGAAACGGATTAACGATTTAACTAAGATATCTAAAAAAGGCCAATTTATCGTGTAATTAAAGAAGGATTGATCACGGTACAAAGAGGAAACGGAAAATACAAAATTAAAGAAAATTGACGATTTTACCAGATGTAATGCGGCGCACAACTTATAATATATATAAAAAAAAGTTCCTGCTTTAAACATGATTCAAGAAAAATTAAGCGATTATCCTGATTATAATTATAAATCTTTAGATATTTTACGACAAGCTTTATTACAATGCGATTTTTAAACATAAAAATCTTGACATCGTATAGTAATTATATGCTAATATAGCTCGCTATATATATAGTATATCTAGATGAGACGGGGCTAAATTTTTCTGGGCGTCTATGGATTCCGTAGAATTTATGAGTGAAATGTTTTTATGTGGTTCCAATTGAGATCGTAGCAACTATATAAAATAGTGAATTTGCAGTAAAACCTTTTTCATATACCTACATACCTANACGAGGCTAAATTTTTCTGGACGTCTATGGATTCCGTAGAATTTATGAGTTAAATGTTTTTATGTGGTTCCAATTGAGATCGTAACAACTATATAAAAGAGTGAATTTGCAGTAAAACCTTTTTCATATACTTACCTAATTGACGAACATATTAAATAGTCAAGATTGGAGCCTGGAAGACATGTATAATAAGCCAGTAAATTTTGTAGAGGAATTAGTCGCATAACATTGTACTTCCCTTATCTTTTTTACGTTTTTGTTTTGGAAAAAATGGTAAGGACTAAAGTTTTAGGACATGCGTTTTGTTTTTTTTTAATGAAACATTCTAAATGTTTATAGTTTTTTGGATTCCCCTCTCTCTTTTCATTAGAATGATACATGTCATATATTGCTTTGACAGTTTGCATAATATTTTGGTTTATGACTGACATATTTAATATCTTGAGTATGTTATATCATTGTAATCAGAAAAAAAAAGAAGAGAGGAACCCAAAAAATGACATGTACAGGGTGTTGCGATTAAAAAAAGCAAAAGTATTTTTTGACTGTATAGATATTGCCACAATTTGTGATTGTACCTCTTCAATAACATTCTTATACCAATGTGGTTATTATAGACGTATGTAGGTCGGTATATGGCAAATACAATATCATCGCATAGTCTAATTTTACATGTAAAGCTTTCAAGGGTAGCGTTTTCCTAGATGGAAATAGACCGATGTGTATCAACCTTAATACAATTTTGCTTCCTAAAATTTTTATGGTCCTCAAAGGAAATTGTTTTATTTTATTTACTTTTTTAATAACTTCATCTCCTTTTAAGATATTTCAATGAAGCCAGTGTCAGTGAAGTCTGACTTATTTTTACTTACCTGAACAGAAGAATAAATAAATTAAAAAATAATAAATTTCACTTTTTAACTATGCTACGGTTAGTTGAGTATTAGGGAACTTCTAATCTAATTAATCTTGAATTTTTTGCCAAGTTTGTAACTACATTCATTTTTCTGCGATTTAAACTTGCTTCTTTTCATATGTCAGCCTTTAAAGAGATATAATCCATATCCATAGATTGTGATTCCGTCAAAGTTCTATCTCAAAAGACCTTGGAAAGGAATGGAAGTAAATTAGTACAAATAGTAAAAATATTTAATAAAGCTACAAATTGAGCAAGAAGTTTAATTAGATTAAATACCTCCAAATAGCCAGCTTTTCGCAACAACAGTGGCAGATAATTGAAATTCATTTTTCTCGAAGTTACATTTTAACTACATGTGACAAGTATAACTTTTGTATAGCAAATAATTGCGTTAAATATCAGGGTAATTTGTCTGCAAAAAAATTTGATCAAAATAAAAGACTGGTATAAGTCCTTCTTTAGATAAGAAATTAAGTTATGTTCACCTTCGGCAACTCCAAAAACCAACTTATACCAAATACCATTGAAATATCTAAAAAAGTACTAGCAGCTTTACACAGAGAAATTATTCATGATTTAGTTTATGAAGAAGTTGATGAATTTATTGAAGACGTTGCAAGTGACCAATTTTGAATATTAATATTTAATTGATACCATACTTCTAATAACTGAAGTTATTTGCTGCACTACTGTTCTTCTACTTCTACTTGTTTTACGACAATAATTAGACTGAAAATTATAAGGGAACAAAGATGATACAGTGTATACTTGTTTATACTGTTTGTTTTATCCATTAGGGGATGATCTGTTCGGCGTGAGTAAAACCTCGATTACAACGAAGAGAAACGGAAGCAGGTAACGTCAATCGAATTCATAAATAATTCCACCAGGATCAGACCCAATTTAAATCATGTTTAATAATTTTTATCACAAATACAGTTGGCATTATATCTTAGAAATCAAAATATATAAGTATACCTACAGCGTGATGATAAAGTTTGGAACAAAATTCATAACTTTTATAGTGAGTAATTTAAAAGAAACGTCGAGACAGGTCGATTTTGTTCTCAGGAGGGGCATCTTTTAAGATGAATCAGTTGTGTACAGGTTGACCCAGAAAAGCTGGAGGGACAATTTTGTTTTTTCTTATGAAAGACCCTGTATATTTTGTCATATTCGGATAAAGCTTTCTCTTATGAATACAGTAATGTAAGGTTTGATGGATCTATCTCAAATAACAAGCGAGATATTGCGAGAAAATGACATTTATTTCAGAAAATTATATGTGGTCATTTTTCAAAAAGAAATTGTACTAGGAAACGAAACAAATGTAAATAATTAAAGAAATTTAACGTAAATTTTCAAAATGTCATCCACCAATAATTTGGCACTGGCCCGCGCGAATTTCTGGACTTATTCCTTCCATTTCAGCACGAATTCTCAGTTGGAAGTCTGCTAAATTGTTTAGGCGATTGAAGTATACCCTAGATTTTAAATAACCACATAAAAAAAACCAGAGGAGTCAAGTCGGGGGAACGTGGAGGCCACTCAATAGATCCTTTCCGCCCTATCATCTTTCAGGAAATATACCATCAAGATATTACCGAGCCTCTAAGCCAAAGTGAGGTGGAGCTCCATCTTATTGAAACCAAATATTTTCATGGGGTATATCGCCCTCGGAAAAAAAGAACTGCTACAGCCGGTACTAACTCAAAACGCAGAAAATCTAAATATCTAGTAGCAGTGAGGTTTGCTTCAAAAAAGTAAGGACCTAAAAATCGCCTTCCTATGATTCCCACCCATACATTTAATTTGCCTCTACGCTTACTGTGGAATTCTTGCGTCCAATGGGGATTGTCATTTGACCAATATCTATAATTATGGCGATGTACTGAGCCATTTAAACAGAATGTGGCCTCGTCAGAAAAAAATATGTTGCTTAGAGAGTTTGGATTTTCATCACACCGTAACATTAATTGTTCACAAAAGTGCAACCGGCGGTCTGGATCATCCTCATTTAATTCGTGTATCAGCTGGACTTTATATACATGATATTTTTCTGTGCGAAACAACTTTACAACATATGATTGGTCCACATTGTTGTTTAGGGCTAGTTGTCTTGTTGACTGATGGGGATTTTCTTCAGTTTCCAGCATACATTTAACTTAGTTTCTTCAGCGATTTGAGGTCGATCTTGTCGTGTAAACTTGGCGACCAATTTACTCAATATAGATCCTGCAATTGGGGGTCTGTCAGCATGTGTTTGATNTAGTGAGTAATTTAAAAGAAACGTCGAGACAGGTCGATTTTGTTCTCAGGAGGGGCATCTTTTAAGATGAATCAGTTGTGTACAGGTTGACCCAGAAAAGCTGGAGGGACAATTTTGTTTTTTCTTATGAAAGACCCTGTATATTTTGTCATATTCGGATAAAGCTTTCTCTTACGAATACAGTGATGTAAGGTTTGATGGGTCTATCTCAAATAACAAGCGAGATATTGCGAGAAAATGACATTTATTTCAGAAAATTATATTTGATGTCATTTTCAAAAATAAATTGTACTTGGGAACGAAACAAATGTAAATAATTAAAGAAATTTAACGTAAATTTTCAAAATGTCATCCACCAATAATTTGGCACTGGCCCGCGCGAGTACAAACACTTTACGCAGTACGCTCAATAATTTCTGGACTTATTCCTTCCATTTCAGCACGAATTCTCAGTTGGAAGTCTGCTAAATTGTTTGGGCGATTGAAGTATACCCTAGATTTTAAATAACCACATAAAAAAAACAGAGGAGTCAAATCGGGGGAACGTGGGGGCCACTCAATAGATCCTCTCCGCCCTATCCATCTTTCAGGAAATATATCATCAAGATATTACCGAGCCTCTAAGCCAAAGTGAGGTGGAGCTCCATCTTGTTGAAACCAAATATTTTCATGGGGTATATCGAAGTCTGCAGCGTTGGAAAAAAGAACTGCCACAGCCGGCACCAACTCAAAACGCAGAAAATCTAAATATCTAATAGCAGTGAGGTTTGCTTCAAAAAAGTAAGGACCTAAAAATCGCCTTCCTATGAGTCCCACCCATACATTTAACTTGCCTGTACGCTTATTGTGGAATTCTTGTGCCCAATGGGGATTGTTATTTGACCAATATCTATAATTATGGCGATATACTGAGCCAATTAAGCAGAATGTGGCCTCGTCAGAAAAAAATATGTTGCTTAGAGAGTTTGGATTTTCATCACACCGTAACATTAATGTTCACAAAAGTGCAACTGGCGGTCTGGATCATCCTCATTTAATTCGTGTATCAGCTGGATATATACATGATATTTTTCTGTGCGAATCAACTTTACTACATATGATTGGTCCACATTGTTGTTTAGGGCTAGTTGTCTTGTTGACTGATGGGGATTTTCTTCAGTTTCCAGCAATAAATTTAACTTAGTTTCTTCAGCGATTTGAGGTCGATCTTGTCGTGTCCTATCACTTACACACCCAGTCTCTGTAAACTTGGCGACCAATTTACTCAATATAGATCCTGCAATTGGGGGTCTGTCAGCATGTGTTTGATTAAGCAGCTCAAATACTTCCGCATGGGTTCGTAGCTTATCACCATATTCAACCATCATTAAGTTCTCTATCCTTCATGTTCAGTTAAATGTGCAATATTTGAGAGTTGCTTTCGCTGTACAGCAAGAATAAAACGCTCTCTCAACAGTAATAATAAAGTATTTTATTGAAAACTAAGTTGTATAGAAAAAGACGTGTTGACGGGGTGAGTGTTCGTAGGAGAATCTCTGTGTGTGGGTCGGTCGTAGGGGTACGCATCTGGTCGCCGGCGCCAGTCCGCCGTAGACCCTTCCTGGAACGCTGGTGCGTCCGGCGGCGTCCTGCTGGCGCTCTTGACGTAATGCTTAAAAATGAGTCACTTGCGGCATGTGTACCCACAACTTAATAATTTTTATCAGTGACCTGAGTGCCAACGAAAAAAACCCTAATTTTTATTCCTAAACTTGCAAACTTTTTTCGTTTATGAAAAATTACATTAAATAATTTTTTGAAGTAAATGTCATTTTATCGCAATATTTCACTTGTTATTTGAGATCCCCATCTAACCTTACATCACTGTATTCGTAAGAGAAGGCTTTATGCGAAAATGAAAAAAATATACAGGGTGTTCCATAAAAAAAACAAATTTATTGTCCCTCCAGCTTTTCTGGGTCACCCCGTACACAACTGCATCACCTTAAAATATGCCCCTGTCTCGGCATTTTTTTTAAAATCACTCAGTATAAAAGTTATGAATTTTGTCCCAAACTTTATAATCGTGCTGTATATTTTTGTTTGGTGAAAACCTTTTAATGAAGCAACATTGGACTAACATAACTTGATCTAAATTGATCCGGACACCCAGTACATAATTAAAAAGTATATTATTTCACAGAAAGAAACGTTCACTATCTCAACATAAAATTATAAATTGGGGCTACTGCGAATACCAAATGCCTCTCCTTCAGCGTGGCTACTGCCCGCCTTCTATCCGCTGGTCATATTAATTACTAATATACGGCAAAAACAGTCCTCCAGTCTCGTCCCTTCCACGTCCCCATGAAAAATAAATCGACAGGATTCCGTCCATGACAGCCACTTCTTCCCCGAACCAATTTTAAAAATTCATTCTCGGAAAAGTGAATTTGATAGAAGTCGTCGTTCTCGATCCGCTATCGATCAGTCTGGGCCGATGATTCCACATAATATGAATTATCTACTGCATACAGGATGTCATTATTTAGCACGGCATTATGAATAGCGCCTGCTCGCCTTATCGCAGGCACGCACTCCTGCGGCATAATGATGCATTGATAAATGACGTGTGTCGATGGCGCGCCAGATTATTACACTTTGTGTAGCACCTAAATGTTTCGAGTACAACGGCCATATTGTATTTCTCTATTCCATTTTCTCGCCGACAATGGGCGACATGAAGTGACGGTATCGCCGAACATCCGTCGTCGAACGATCCCTTCTACTATTTAAAAAAGTTGACTTGGTGAAATATGTACTTTTTTCAAGTTGGTAATCCTCACAAATTACACGCGGTGTGGAACTAACAGAACAGGCCGGAAAATCATATAGTTTTTGCACTTGGTCGATGAAAAATTATATTTTAATCTTTATTTTCGAGGACTAGAATGTCATTTTTAACCAGTGAAAAATAAGCAAAAATTTTCTTTCTAATCCTTAGAGCAAAGTGTAATTTTTAATAATTATAGACACAAGTGCTTCTTTAATTGACAATGTAAAAGGTTAAAGTCACTTTTAACTATGCATTGAAAGTGCTACTTTAGTTTTTGTTGCCTGTGATTAAAGTGCCGCTTTTAATTCCTAGAACTTAAGTTTCAATAAGTAAATTTAATAATGTATTTTTTCCACATGGTGGATTAAAGTGACGCTTTTAAATTCCTAGAAATAAAATTTATTTTTTGGAGTACGTCATCGATTTAAAAGTGATATTATATGTAGGTGTTAATTTCAAGAAGTAAAGTGTCATTTTAATAATGTATTTTTGCCTTTCGTTTCTAGGATTAGATTATCTTCTTTAAGCCTTAGAAATAAAATTAATTATTTTGTAACAGACCGTGGATAAAAAGTGCTGCTTTAATTTTTGTTCCAGTGATCAAAGAGAAACTTTTAACCCCTAAAGATTTAATTTATATATTGTAGCGCAGACTTTAAATAAAGCGCTACTTTAATGTTTGTTTTCAAGGATTGAAATGTCACTTTTTGATACCCAGCAATGAAATACATTTTCTACAACACATTACGGATTTAAAGGTGCTATATTAGTTCCTAGTTTCAAAAGTTAAAGTGTTACTTTTAATCGTGTATTCACTTCTTATATTAAAAGTGCTACTTTAATCTTTGTTTTTATGTTAAAGTGCTGGTTTTAATCCTTAGAACCACATCTTGAATTTAAAAGTAATATGTTAGGTGATAATTTCAAGAAGTGAAGATTAAAATGTCACTTTTAAAATCCACCTTGGATTAAAAGTGTTATTTTAATTCGTAGTTTCGAAAGGTAAATTGTCACCTTTAATCATGTATTCACTTCGTGGATTAGAAGTGCTATTTTAGTCTTTACTTTCAACGAAATTGATTATACTTTTTGCAGCACACTTTGAATTAAAGGGGCTCTATTAGTTAATAGATTGAAAAGCTAGAATATCATTTACAATAATGTATTCACTGCTTGGATTAAAAGTACTACATACTTAGTATTTTCCTTTTTATGATTAATGCGACACTTTTAACCCCTTAAAATTATATTGATTTTTTACAGTAAACTGTTGATTTAAAGTGTAATTTTAGTATTTGTTTCCTACGATTAAGATATTTTTTTACTCCTAAATATCAAACCTATTTTTGCAGGACATCATGCTGTATCAATTCCAGTTTCAAAAAGAAAATTTACACTTTTAATCATGTATTTTTCCCATTTCAAAGATGAGAGTGTAGTCTTTAAAGTCCTAGGAACTAAATTTATTTTTTGCTGTACATCGTGGATTTAAATGTGTGTTATTATGGTATTATTTCTAGTTTCAAAAAGGTAAAGTGTCACTTTTAATCATTCGAGAATTAAAAACACGGTGGTGTTTATTTTCACTGATTAAAGTGCCGTTTTTAATCCCTTGAAATTAAATTTGCTTTTTGCAGTATACCTACCAGTTGATTTAGAGTGTAATTTTAAATAAGACTGTTCTTAGGATTAAAATGTAATTTTTAATTTGTAGGTACCTACCAAGTTTAATTTTGCAGAACATCATGTTGTATCAATCCAGTTTCAAGTAAATTATTACTTTCATTAATCATTATTTTTTCCACTTTGTGGATCAATATTTTCTTTTCACATCCCTAGAAATTAAATAGTAAGGACATCGTGGATTAAAAGTGCTATGTTAGTTCTTATTGAAGTGGTGTTACTTTTTAATCTGCAAGAAATTAAATTTAATTTTAATGCACCCATCAAAAACAAAATTCCATTTAATAATATAGGTACCTATAATTCAAATGATGGTCAAGTTAATCTCACAGTCATTAAAAGTGCGTTATAATGATAATAAAGTGCTAATAATAAATTCAAAAAATGTAATTTTGTTGATATTCGCATTTGTTTGTTTTCTTTGTTTCTATGCTGTTTTTAATAAATTACTTAAAAAGAAACTCTAATTTAACTTGTTGTAGCGCAGAAACTTCTTATCATTTTATGCTTAATGTCCTGTTACTCAAATTTGGCAGCAGAGAGCGTAATAAACAGGGTTTTTGTTTAAAATCATCTAGAAATTCATAATGTTGCATCAATTCGAAATAATTTCACTGAAGCCCTGTTATTCAGGAGATAGCCAGACCAAGGAATCATCTTTTGCTTAAAAATGTTTAAGAATTCACAATATTACATAGAATTCAAATTATTTTCATTGAGCAACAAGTTAAAATGTAAAATGTTGTACATCTCTACGCCATCGACTTATTTTTTGATGGCGGAATTTATCAGAAAGTTGATTTTAATAGCTTTATTAAACGACAAAAATGTAAACAAAAAATATTCCTTCGTTCTACTAACTATTGCTTAAAGTAAATTAGTTTCTATTTACATTCAAATCCTGCAAATAATTGGACACAGGTATATCATATCCCCCACCATCCTCTGATTTTTTTTTGTACCTGTATATGAAAGGATTTTTTACAAATAGAATTGATAGAGCTATCTCGAAAAACGGTGATATGCATTCATTTATTTGCTAAACTGTATTTATTAAAATAAAAGCCAAAAAACATTAAATTATAAAGATCTTAAATACTCCTGAAAATCTCCAGAAATACCCCATTCTAACTTTTTTCTATTAACAGAAAGCCAACGGGAAATTAAATCGACAAACATCTTAATAGAACAATACACGGCTCCCATTAGACGTACAGGATAAAGCAAGTTAAACAACTTTCAACAATAAGGACGGCGCCATATTAAATATCGCAGCCACCAGCGTATGGAAACGTATAAATTCGCCTTTGGCGAAGTCAAATCAGACCTAAATGACAACCAGTGATCCCGGAGCCTTTAGTACTTCCCCTCGCCCTGGATTACTTCCCTCCGTAGACGCGGTGGTCCCCTTGACACAGATATTAGCAATTATAACCTTAAATCCATCTCCCTGTTAGCTAATCGCAGTGTAAACAGAAACGGGGGGATATTTTTAAAGAGATGTAATTCTTTAATATAAGTTTTCGCGGGTAACGAAACAAAATAAAAGTTGCAACACTGAAATTGAATATTTAGTGCGAAAGTAAGGCCATAATTTTTCATTTTTGTTCCACGAGACTAAGTGCCTTAGCGTTAAAAATTTAACTTTAGTAGATAACTTACTTTGAAGTATGTATATCATCATAATAATATCACAGTATCGCCGTTTTTATTCTGATATTAAAAGTAATCCACCGGGAATTAAAAATAACATCTTTGAAAATTAATAACAAACAGCACTTTATCATTTTAATCCACTAAAGTGCTTTTAATACAGGGTGTTTTTCAAGATAATTCAAAAGCGATAAGAGTTAAAAATAGTGTCTTATAAATGTTGTAGAGTATAAAATTATACATAAAAATAATAATCTTTTTCCTCTACTATTAAAATTAATAGGGAGACCAGCAGTAAATCTATAAATCGGAACACCCTGTATAAATACTATACACGCACACTGACTACAACACAGTGGTTTATGCAAGCATATAATAGACGAGGCAATGAAGCACAAAAGTTCGGAATTTTTTCTATAAAGACGGATCGGAATGCGGTTTTTTGCATTCTCTTCCAAAAATTTTTTGTAAAAAATGTGGCTACTTTGTGTTTCTGACAAACCAGAAATTGCATTGCTGCAGCCAAAAATGCATTCAAAAAATGCATTTTTTGAGACGCCTTTTGGAAAATTTCNTTCCAAAAATTTTTTGTAAAAAATGTGGCTACTTTGTGTTTCTGACAAACCAGAAATTGCATTGCTGCAGCCAAAAATGCAATCAAGAAATGCATTTTTCTGGCCCAAATCGGGTACTCGAGAGTTTTCGAGGTCGCTGATCACGATTATGATGTTCAAATTGACCCCCCGAACACCTGGAGCTCAGCAACGCCTATGAACGTCATCTCCGTGGGACTCTCCCACAAATCACGCGGGGAAAGAGAGAAACTCGGCGCTCGGGGGTTTTTTTGGGTCGCTGAATTCAAATATGCCATCGTCGAACACCCCCCTCGGACACCTGGTGCGCCCGAACCTGGACGTTAATCAAAATTTTGCAAGAGACCAATTCCGTAGACAATTCAACACTTTACACGAAAATAGTTCGACAAAATTAGCAGTGGCCTAGAAAATATTTTTAAAAAGGTTCACGTTGACCCCGTCTCTACGACACTGCTGTTCATAAAATTTTGAGCAGTACATCAAACATTGGCCTTAAGTGCTAACTACACATAGCAAATTTGAAATAGAAATGTTCAGGCATTTTGGAATTATTGCAGACAATGTTTAATTTTACAGAAACTTTGACGCCCTGTATCTCGTTAAGGAGGCATTTGCGACTCTATGTTTATTAAGACTTTTCGTCTTAATATTTCATGTATTATCTACCCTAGAAGTCTGTCAGTGGTTTTTTAATCACCCTGTATATGCAGTGTAATCCCTAAACAATGTAGACTCTTTTTTGTTTAACACTTTTTGTTGTATCTCCAACAATAAAATGGTGGGGAGACTTCAAAATAATTTTTTTTTTAAATGCCGATTATTCCAGTTAGCCCTAATGCAATTTAATAAATTTGGTCTCGTTGCAAAGAGCTTTCTTTAATCTATCGACTGCATTTTAAGCTATTTTTATTCAAAAATTACCGTCGCCGTTAGGGGACGTTATATGACATGCTTACAGATTTTCCAATTTTTCTTAGAAAAATCAAATGGAATGGTTTGTCTAACGGTAGATATTAGAACACAAAATTCAAATTATTTTAAAAAACTCTAAAACGTTTGTGTCGATAGCTATCTTTCTTTAGGATGTAATAGATAATAAGTTAAAACGATCAAATTGTTATTTCTGCAACTTCTTGTGTTGCAACAAGACAAGAAACAAAGCAATTCAACATATCTGGGAGATTTTTCGAAAAATTAAGATTTTCGAAAAACATATTCCAAACTTGGATCCTAGTTAATATTATGTTTTGCACTATGTATAAACCGTGAGCTAAGGGATATTGGTACCTACCGAGATAAATGGTTTTTGGCTTGCAACACCGAAAACTAAAGTCCGTAATAGACTAAACTATAACAATATTTTCCCAAGTTTGACATCGCAAGTTATTATAACTTATCCGTTACAATGGCCCGCCTGGATGCACCTCACCCCCTTACGTTTCCTTACATAAATATCGATCCTGGCAGCAACAATAAGTAATATATATCTGGATGCTCGCCCTCCTCAAGACAAATTGAACAATAATGGCTGGTGTCGGGGACATATTTCAGCCGTTTTCTTCGCATCAGGCGCCCTTTTTCTGCGGGATTTCCGATTTCAATGTAATGCGGGTTAATGTTTTTGCGTTTATGTGCGAGATTATTGCGGGGAACCGTTTCATTTTAAGGTGCCACATTTATCTTGTGGCCATTTTGAAATGGAATATAAGTGTCAGCGTCGGACCTGTGCCGGGCTGGTCTTCGTTGTTTTTCCATCCCGAACCAAGACTTAAAATTTGAAAAGATTGTAAATGCATTGTTAGGAGAGAAAATAAATTAATTAATGGATCGACATACACGGAAATAAAATTGTATAAACAATTTATACAATTGTAGCACTATTCATTGTGTTTTGGAAAAAAACATACTATACAATACGGAGTCTCAAAATTTATTTTTTTGTCAAATAAAATTTTAGCCATATTGTCCATAACTTTTCCACAAAAAAAACACATATAACGCAATAGAACTTGGTGCAGGGCAGTTTTTGAAGGTGTTAAATACGTCAGTGTTTTTGACCATCTGTAGAGTTAGCCAGCTACGACCTTATCTAGTGATGTTTTATTACTTTTTTGAGGTTAGGTTTTACAATGTATGCCGTAATATCAAAATTTCACACACAGAAAACACTGCCATGAAAATGCACAGTTACAACTAAATCGCGACAGGAAGAAATTTGAATGAAATTTTATGACAATGTTTTTTCAGTGCATTTTGTACAGAAAAGGCGCTCTTATTGAAATCGTCAAATACTATTTTCATTTTTGAGGAAAACGTAACCGAGTGACCCAAAGTCAACCAGTTTCTACACCTTAAATATACGGTGTCCGGAAACGAATGCGCTATATTTCAAGGGTAGTTTTTTTGGATGAACATAAGTCGATTTAGATCAAATTACTTTAGTACAATATTACTTCCTTAAAAAGTTATACCTATCAGTATTAGTTCAAATGGAACAAAGACATTTTTTAGAAAGGAAGTATTTGCATCCAAGGAAGCTACCTTTCTAATTTGGTTTATTCGTTTGGGACACCCCGTATATTAAAGAATAAGCTCAAAAAAGATTATATTATAAAATGTCACTGAGCAAGATCAAAACTAACGACTTAACAAACAACACACCCTCAAAAACCGTTGCAAATGTTAATATATTTCATTACATTTTTTTGGAAAGATCATTAAAATTTGATTAATAAAAAACCTTTGATGCCCTGTATCTGAAACCAAAAGTCACTACAAGAAATGAGAGAGATTCACGGTCCAGTCTAAACATTCTTAAAAACGTTTATCAAATTTTAAAACGTTGTTTTTCTATTTAAGATATTTTTAATAAAATTTTCCTTGACATCATGTCAAACTCAAAAAAAAATCTGCCTTTTTATGGGCTTAAAATTAAGTAAAAAATATACAGAATAAAAGCCTAAATTTGTGGATTTGTAGGGGTCGAGCGTCATATTGTTTATAACAAAAGAAAAAAAAATTCTAATAAAGAACAATATGACGCTCGACCTCTACAAATACACAAATTTGTGCTTTAATTATTTTTTATTTAATTTTAAGCCCATATAATTCGATGTACGCACAATTTTTGAAAAAAAAGAAACTAATTCCCCGGGACTATGAATGAAAGTAAATACTAATAGCATTTTCAAAACATGTAAAGTGCATAATTTTTTTAAATATTATTAAATCTAAAAACAGTTCCTTTTTGTTGAAATTTTTAAATTTTTCTATAGTTCTAAATATTCCTATGACATGAACTTTTCTGTATAGAACCAATTCATTTCATTTGTATGCATAAGATGCTAATTAATTAAATAAATAT
The DNA here is from genome assembly GCF_000390285.2 of Anoplophora glabripennis. Classification (NCBI taxonomy): domain Eukaryota; kingdom Metazoa; phylum Arthropoda; class Insecta; order Coleoptera; family Cerambycidae; genus Anoplophora; species Anoplophora glabripennis. The sequence goes on from NW_019416567.1 coordinate 29,702, forward strand.
TAAAGTATGGACTTTAGGGTAGTAACAAAGATGGGGTTTAAAATAAAAACCTTTTTTAAAAGTCCTATTTTTATTTGAACAAAATTTAAATGACAAAAATGAATATATGGAACTTTATCTTGTATTTGTTTATTTTTATGTTCTATCTTGGAATTTCCATTACCGAAACACATAAAAGTACGGACATTTTTTCCAGAAATTTGGTGACTTTAACCAATTAGTTTTGCCATTTGCAATATTTAAGAATTTTGAGATAATTACTGTCTGCGAAAACTAATAACCTGTATTATTGTTGCTGCCGTTAATAAAAAAGTTACAATGCTCGCAAAATTATTTTATAATTGTCATTTATTCGTTTATTATTTTTTTAATTATATGTAAACGTTGTATAACATCCGCACAACCATAATAAAATAAAATTAATTACTGCATTATTTAATAAACTAGGCATCCAATTTATCATTATAACTATTAATATATTCTTTTCTGCTACTGCTATCAGAGAATAAAAAATCAGTGCAAAAAATTGAAATTTCGCGATAGTTGTTTGGTCATTATTGTATGTTGTATAGATGCTATTATAAAATCAATAATAAATTAGCAAAAAATATCTGGAAGTATCGAAAATAATTAATGACAAAAAGATAACTAGAACACTAAAAAATTAATAAATAATAAATATGTTGGCAGCATATTCTATTAGTTCCTGTCAGAGATCCTTTTATATATTTTTTTCAGTATATCTTTTTTTAGTAATTAATTATGTATCATCGATCAAGCTGGACAACAAACAAATAATGTAAGAAAATTAAAAATGATAAAAGTGGGTTAAGGCAGGCTATAATAAACTTCGTGACGTTAATTAACACCGATCCATACATAATACTCTGAATATAACCTGATTTTAACATACATATCGATACTCTAGATTTAGTAAATTGGATGATAACAAAACAAACAAGATGGATTGGAACACAGCAGAATATTTATTTGATTGAATAATATTTGTGTTTGCCGTAAACTTTCATTTTATATATTTGGAGTTTCTCTGTATGTAATATTTTTGTAGCAACTGAAAGAATTCATAAAATTATCTCTTTACAAAAAAAATAAGAATGGTTATTTTTCCTGAAGGTCATACACAATCGCAAACATTACAATTATAACAAATCACACATAAATATAAATTTGATGATATATTAAGCAAGAAAGTATATACAACAAACATTTATTTAAGAAATCTGCGGTGCTGTAAAGACACTGTTATTCATTCAAAAAAATTTAATCTCATATTTAAACTTTTTTGGGACAATGTAAGTAATATTTAGTTTGGACTAAACATGTCATCTTTAGTCATTTAGTATTTTTATTATGAATATTAGAATTACTAAAAACGAACAGGCAGATCTCATAAATATACAAACCATTAGATAAGAAGTGTAAATTTCCTGAATGCTATAAAGATTGAAAAATTTTTGATCAGTTGCTCAAGATCTATTGGAAAACATGTCCAAAGCACCTCGAAGAGGCCCACATCTTCTAGGAGAAAGGATCTGGAAGACCAGCCTGCAACTCGATTAAAATAAAAAGAGACTTCTAGAAGTACACTTCTAGCATACTAGTAAATTAGTTAGGGATACCTGTAATATATTGATCACAGAAGAGGAAACTACAAACATGTAGGAAAGAAACTACATCCCGAAAAACATCCTCAACTAAATCACTGATTGTCATTAACCAGATGTTGACGTTACATATGTCCTTGTCAAAGGCCTAAATTTCACCATAGTAGCCAGAACAATTCCAGGAAGAAATCCTAAAATACCTCCTACGTGCCGACGTCTCATCCAAACCATGTACTACTAATCTGTGGAACCGAATCTGTCTAGAAAATAAGTCCAAACCATCAAAGAACTAAAAAAAATTAAAAAATTATCAGACTCACGGCAGGCAAAGGAAATGCAATTGTCACCTTGAACATAACAGACTACATATCCAAAGTGGAGAACTTACTAAAAGACCCTGTTATAAAAAAAAAACAGAACCCAATCAAGAAGGTTGAAAAAGAGGTGGCATTTGCTATTTGAGCATCTAACATTATCAAGGAACTACATACATATATGTATAAGGACCTTATTTCAAATGATTAAAGCACATCCCCAACTGTATTGCTTTACAAGGTCCACAGGCCGAACATACCACTCACATACCATGAGTGCAATTGAATCAGCTACTCACCCACTCGTCCGAGTCTAGTGGAAAGGACAGAACACCAGGTCAAACAAGATGAAGATTTTATTGAAAAGATCATGGGAATCCAATTATAGATCTAGATCATATCATAATGAGTTTTGACGTTGTTCACAAGTGTCATTAAAAGAAGCTTAATAAAAACTTCATCGAAGGCTTGTCGCAGAAGACAAGAATGAAAATTTACCAGCCTTGCATCAAATAGACCTTGTTCTTTATGAATTAATTTTATGATCAATTTGAAGGAGAAGCTTTGGTAAAAATCTACATGGAAACCTTTGATAAGGAATCCATGAAGTTAATGACTGTAAAGCCGAAGTTTTGGTTCAGATATAACAACAAAGATGGATTTTTCTAAACATCATGAATGTAATCCGGATATTAGCTTCACAGTTGAAAAAATGGCATGCTTACTATTCATTAAGAACAAACACTGACGGTACCTATTTAAAAGTACCTGTATTGTGGTATTTATGAAAATACAATTTAAAGTAAGAGCCTTGTGAAATTTTTTACTGCAGATATTCCCTAATTGTTAACCTACTATGTATTTCAATATTTAGAATACTGCTTCCACAAATGGTCTCAATATTCAACGGAAAAGTCTTAACAATTGATCAATGTACTCATCATTACGATATTTAATATTTTTCTTTACATGAGTAGGCCTCTTCTGTATATAACATAATTAGCATAATGTAGGTATTTCGTTTAAATAGCTTAGATCTAAAAACATATAATCTGGAAGCAAATCAAGGCGTTCCATGACTGTTTTATTCATATAATATTCAAATGATTACAAACCACTTGAGCACCGAGCTTAGGCAACCAATATGGCACGATTGGTACTATCAACTAAAAATCGCTAAATCTTATCGTCATCAATCCTAATGATTCGTTTACAATGAACAAACGATTGCGTCTACGCTAAATTTTATTGCCAGGAAACAAAATTACTGTTTCAAACAAAATTACTTGTCACGTGACCTGCAATAATTATTCAATATCCTTATCAGTTCCTAACGGTAAATCATAAAACTTATTACAACAATGAATGATCGTTTGTCTTGCAAAAGTCCTCGATATTTAGTATTATACTTTTGTCTCTGGTAGACCTTTTCTACCTACCAATCACTGAAACAAATTATAAACCGTAAAATATAGGCATATAAGTCATTTGAAAGGCTTGGGGCTAAAAGCGAATTTCTTCACTGATTAATTGGATTTAGTAAAGGCAGAGACTCTAAAAATACCACCACAAAAAAAAATAGTATAGCCTGCAGCCCCCATATATGTAAATATAGTGTAGGGCGGGGCTTATTACTCAAGTACGTGTGCTGTGTTTGCACCGCTCGGATCGAACGGCAGGCCGACGGGAACTCTCTTCAATTCGCGACGTTGACAAGATTCCTCACAAAGTTCTCCAGAAACTCGGGACAAGTCTAGAGAACGGTTCGATAGTATTTGTTATCTTATAACGCTACTCTCTTAATGAATGCTTGTGTAAGTACAGGAAGTCATTAGACTTAATACTTGCAATTATTACATTTCAAGACATAGTAAAAAGTAATTATTAATTGAATTCTTCCATACCACAACAATACTGCCACAGATACTACCATTACGTGTTCAAAAATTGGTGGTTGAAGAAGTTGCAGTTATTGACTTGATAATGAATAGAGCAAATCTGGAAATAAAAATATGAGAGCGCTAAAGCTTTACGGCTTACAGAAATGTCTTGAAAGTTATTCTGAAGGTCTAGTCTAGATGATAATAAAAAGGAGATCTACAAAAATGCGAATTTCACTTTTTTCAGCATTTGTAATGGAAACTATATGTTGAGAAACCTGCTAAAATAAATCAATACTTAAAAGGTATTGAAATGAATAAATTGGATATAACGGCGTTGGTAATTATAGTCACCTATTGACTGGAATATAAAAATGAAAGAAAATAAATGTGTAAAAAGTATGCACTACAAGATAATTGTAAACTTAAAGGGATATTGCTGCATCTATAGAAAAATATATGTACCACAAAAATTAAAACTTACAGAGGGAAGATGTAGAAGAATGAATAAAAGCACCAAAAAAAACATGATTTAACAGTAGGAGATTTATATATTTAAGAAGAAAAAGAATGAGAATTCAGACAATTGTTCGAGACTTCACTACAGACACAGTACCTATAACAGTAGTAAATTAGAAAGTTTTTTTGGTTTTCGTTCTTCAAACCTTTAGATCAAAATAACTTGTAGTCAAGTGCTATAATTTTTTGTTCTGTTTATGTACCTTCAATAAAGATATAAGTGGAAAAACGGCATCCAACAATTACTAAAATTTAGAAAATAATTATAAAGACATTTGTCGCTATTCAACAATCTACTTTTCCTTATGCCCTTTCCGAAATTATAAGGTATTAAAAATACTTCTGTCTGATAAAAACAGCTCATTTTGTGCTTAAAATTATATCCCGAAAATATTTTAATTTATAGACCAACCAGGGTTCAAATTTGTGGCGTTATTTATTTTACCTCATTCGACACACTTCCTGTGATACGGGTTATGAATGAACAAACTGTTTTGCAAATTAAGATAACTTTCATAAGTCACGATAAGTTTATCAATTTTTTTAATGTGATTTATTTAAACCTACTTTACATTTTAGGAGCATGTAGAAATTGTACGGCAGAAAGAAATTATGTCTGACATATAAAGGTTATTATGCATTATCATTTTTGTATTTGCCTATACAGGGTGATCCCGAGGCAATAGGCCAAAATTCATGAGTAGATTCCCGAACCAAAAATATTGCAATTTAGCCGAACTTACCTTAGTCCAAAAGTTGATAGTTAAAGAGATACAGGGTATTAAATGTAAAATATTATATACCTATATATTTTTTCATTTATTCCTTAACAAATGCAAATATCCTCACAAAATTTTGGGGTTTAGAGTTCTTTAAGTAGAGAAATTGAAATTTGTTCATATTTTGGTTAAAGTTCCACTTGTCTTATTGCTGTCATTTGTATGCTACAGGCAGCAGCAGGTTTTAAATGTTGCAAAGTCATTTCGTGTTAAGGATTTATACTTTAAACTAAGACAATCTTTTAATAAACACGTTGATAAATGTATTGAAGTTAGAGGTGTACATTTTGAGCAATTATTGTCAAAAAGGCATATTTTTACTAATGTTTACTATTTCTACTGTTCATACTGTTCATCACAATTTTTAATTATAAATAAACCCTTGTTTTTAATGTTTTTAAATTATTTTAATTATTTCAACTACCTATTATTATCATTGGAAGTTTCAAAGTCAAATATCTCGAAAACGGTGCGAGACAGCTACTTTCATAAAGTATACCTTTTTTGTGTAAAAAAGTTGGAAAATAAGAATTTGATACCAAAGATGAGATACCGTAAAGTACAAAAAAGTTGTGTCGTTTTCAACACATTCAATCTACGGCAGCTAGCACCCTCTATGAACTATAATCAAAATGTGAACAAATTTCAATTCCTTTACTCAAAGGACCCCAAACCCCAAAGTTTTGTTGGATATTTACATTTATTAAGAAATAAATGAAAAAAATTAAATAAAATAATATTTTACATTTAACTATCAACTTTTGGACTAAGGTAAGTTCAGTTAAATCGCAATATTTTTGCTTTGGGAATCTACCCATGAATTTTGGCCCATTACCTCGGTACCACCCTGTATAATTCTAATGCATTGATGTGCCCTTTTAACTTTTTTTAAATTATACTTACTTATTATTAGCTTTCATGCTTCTACTGTACTTTAGAAGGTGTCAAGTCAATTCACATCATTCCTAATTTTTTGGTAATTTTGGTAAATTGCTAGGTAAACAGTTTTTTTGACAAAAACTTATTTAGAGGTTTTTTTATATTAAACTTGTTAAAACGATTTAAGTAGCTTATCTTTCCAAAAGTGAAATGTACATATACCAATAAACAAGTTTAGTATAAAAATTTTGTCTAATTAAAATGGTATTATCTTAGAACTTATAGTGTATTTATTTAGGCCACTTCAAACTAGGGCTAGCAAGAACTAATCTATGAAAAATGTTGGTTTGTGCAATAAAATAGAACATTTATGTTCTTCAGGTAAGAAATGGACGACCAATACCAGGGGGATGTCTTTACGGAATATTTCGTCGTATTTAAAATTACCTATAATCATTCTTTTTGTAATAGTTTCAAGAAGAGTGGTTTACAAGACTTTTGGATCAGTCTTTTTGTTCTTGCTAAGCTTCTTTCATCTCAGACAAGTGGTATAAAGCACTTGTGATTTATAGTGACCTTTTACAAAATTTTAAAGATCTCATTAATAACTAGAATACAATAAATCGATGTTTTGAAAGACTCAAAATTCGATATTAATTGTATATCGCAAGCTCGCGGTAATAATCAGATTATCTGGCAACAGCCCGATAGTGTGGAGGTTCCCCTTTAATTCGCGTCGCGTCGACTGTGGCGGCCTCGCTCGGCCAGCCTCCTGTCTGGGTCGAGGTCACCCCACCCCACTTCCCTCTAGCCCACCAACACGGAATCTCAAGGTTAAATTTGTTTATACCTCTCGCATGCTGCTGCAACTGTTCCGGATACAAAAAATTACCGTATATTGACAATATTGCCGAGTGCAGTGAAACTGGTTGTGGGCTCTCTGCATGCAGATAAGTCGGCAACTGTTCACGGTTGATCTCCGCATTCACTCCGGCGATGGTTGCTACATTCCGGGCAATTTTCGCGATTTGCATAAACGCCTGTTTTGTAATACCAAAATGCAAAAATGCCACCTATGCTCTACGGTTGCTAATTTCGTAACAATGAAACGCGTCCTTCGTATTGTATTATCCTTCGTCCTTCGTATTGCGTTATCATTCATGTCATTTTTCAGTCTTCAATTCGTCATTTCAGCTATTCGAACTTCAGAACGTATCATCTGAGTCAAATTTAGTCCCAATAATTAGCATTCCAAGCACTGGTAAAGATATCGATTTTATTAAATAGGACAAGAATTCTATAGGTCTCTACAATTGTATTTTCATTCATAAAATGTTTCAATCCTTCTTGAAATCGTTTCTTTAGTTACCTATTCAAATTTCAGAATATAGCTATCGTTTGAGTCAAATATGGATTGGAATTTCCAGCATTGTATAAGATACAAACTTGTTTATATAATTCAAGATATTTTTCAATTTTTATCAATTTTCTTTAGTTATTCAAACTTCATGTATCGTCTCATTTAAATTTATCCCCCACTATTAGCACTGTTAAAGATGCATAATTGGTTAAACAAAACAAGAACCTATATTTCGATAATTGTATATCATTTATGATATTTTTAATCTAATTCTTCAGTTCATTTCTTTAGTTATCCAAATTTCACGACATATCATTTCAGCCAAATTTGACCCTCAGAACTACATAGATCACTATGATATTCAACCTTCATTTATTATACTTTAGTTTGCTTTCTGAGTTATTCAAATTTCAAAACATATCTTTTAAATGGTCCCTACAATTGGAATCTCCAGCGCAGCTAAAGACACAAACGAGAGTGGTATAGATCCCTATTGTCAATACTTTTAATTACACAAAAGAATCAACAAACGTTTTGAATTGGCACTGAAGTTGTAACTGACAATAGTTATGGAGATGATGTTGATGATGATGATGATTATTATTATTATGATGATGAATAAGTACTAAAATCAACGTAATTATAAAATAAAAAATACCTGTGAAAAAACACAGTTCCCCAGTATTATCAAATATCTGTCTACCTGTCTTATTATCTACATCTGTCCAATAATTATGTTCATGACATGCTGCAAAATACATTTCTAACATTGACCATGGCTTATTTATTTTCTGCATTATTTGCATTATCGATTATGCCCAGTACTTCAGATAATGACAGAGGTTTTATATTTAGTAAAGAACCTAATGCAACACCATCCTTCAGTCTAAACAAGACTTTTTGCTTAGTTCTGTATGGATGAATTGTCTTCTGTTTTACGTTTAGATTTCATGTTTCTTGAAAATGCTAAACATGAACATCCTTATTATTTATTTTCAGCCTCGTACGATGTGCTATTTTCTTGGAGGATAAAACACATATGCAGAAATACGGATATCGATTAATGTTCAAAGTAATTTTTAACCCTTTTAAAATTATAAATGATAATGATATCCTTTTATTCTTTTTTTTTTTTTTGTGTGTGGGGGGGTGAAAATGTTGCAAATTCCTTTCGAGTATACCCGCATCTTTTTGATTATTCTGCAATCCTTTGATGGACGCACAAACATCCATGGTAGATCTGCTGTAACAGCAATCAAACCAACCACTCTAATTTTCGCGTCTTTGACATCTCGATTACGTGGCTCCTGTTATTGCGTTACTACATTTTAAAATATAACTTTACCTAAGATAGATAATCATCTGAATGGTAAAATAATCTTGATTTAAAATTATATTAATATTATATGCTGACGATCTATCGAATTACAGATTATTTATTATACCACATCAATGTGTTTTCAGTTTTCAGCATATAAAGCTGAAATAAAAATCAAAACTAAACTATTGCTATATGCAGAATGATAAAATAAAAGTAACTTCCTACCACTTACTTAATATTATGACTGTCAAAACTGTAATATTTATTTACTCCAAAAGGCTTGTAAAATTTTTTGAAGTAACGCCACATTAAAATTATTTTCAGGGGGATAAATGTAGCAAAAGTATTAATAGAAACCGGCTGCAATCGAGATATTTGTTGATTTTGCTTTATCCATGAGCTTTGAATTCAGTTTTTTTTCACATAACTAACAATTCCAACATACCTTTTAATTTAATATTAATTAATTATCTGTCTAATTATGCATGAAACTAAAATGTCATTTGATACTTTTCAGCATACCAATATAAAGTCTGTATGTATGACATAAACTACTAAGGCGAATATGATTCAGTAATGGGGTCATCGACTCTATTGCTGAATGTATTCCTAGTAAATATGTGTAGGTATTCTTAGTATTAGCTATAACATTAAGGTAATCACAAACATTTGTAGCATATTTCACATACAATCGTATTTTAATCAAATATTCGTTATCAAATATAAATTTTCCATTGCTTTGTTAGAATGATAGTGATATAAATCAATAATCATTTAAAGAAATAGCCGTCAAATATTCAGGATAATATTTTCATACACTTATTTTTCCTGTATTCAATTTATTCTTTTGGCATATTAAACAAACAAAAGCATGAGTTTAAATTACATTTATTTTTGAGATTATTTATATGCTGCTTTAGCGACGTAATAGCAAAGCGATCTAGTAGGTAATTGTCATATGATAATAACTACCTAAGTGTCAGAGAGACCCGTAATCCAATGGCGTGCATCCGTTGGTGTTTATGGTGGTGTATTATAGAAGACAATTTAATTTGTTGCTTTTTAATGAATAATGCATACGCCTATATCTCGCGGTTTAGTTCTGACAGCCGTAATAATAAATAGTAATTATTAAAAGTCAGTTTAAGAAATTATCAATTTTGAATTGATTCTATTCACTTTTTATTTCCGAGGTTTGGAATAATATGGCAAATCACAGTAGTGATGAGTGATGTTGATATGTTGCAAGTATTTTTTTAATGCTACAAGACGTGCCCTGCTGCCCTAAGACTTTATCATGCCAGATATCCCAATCGCCGTGTTTCGAGTAGAAAAACTTTTGCCGCGATAGAAAGAAGACTTTTAGAGAAAACGAACAAATTCGACCTCGCCGTGAAGGCCTTGACAATTTAGATCACAATCCTAAGACAAGTACAAGGAAATTGTCGGCACAGTACAATGTTTCTCATGTTAATCTTTTCTACCCCTACCAGCAACAACCTGTGCAAGAATTGACTGCTGTGGATTTACCTAACATGATAGATTTTTGTCGGTGGTAGATATATGAATATTTCAAGAGAAAATGTAAATACTTTATCCAATATTTTGATTGTTGATGAGGCATCATTTCAAAGACATGGTTTAGTAAACCATCACAATATTCACTCATGGTCTGATCAAAACCGCCACCAAGTTTGTAAAACGAGATTTCAGCATAATTTTTATTTTCTAATGGACAGGAATTGTAGGAGGTTATCTCATATATGAGATTTTTAAACTTGCAATATTACTTGAAGAGGTGCTACTAGCTAAACATGTGGTACGCGCACGTCGTGGGAAATATGGAAAGAAATCTACGCATTCGGCTATTTTAACCGTACAGTGGTAATTTCTTTTTATTCTTCTTCAAATATGTTTAATTTTACGATCCTGGTGAGATAATTTGACATATCTATGTAGCAATTTTTTAAATCGAGTGAGAACCCATCAGCCCTCAACAATAAAGATAATAATTCGGTATTTAAAAATAAAAAAATCAAAAGTTTCGTATTTGAGGTTGATTAAACAACTAAAATAATCATGTACCTTCACAATAGTTTTCAACTTTAAGCCTGAACTCAAAAACATAACCTCAAATTCATCAAACCTAACCTCAAATTCATCAAACCTAACCTCAAAGTAATACACTGACTCTCTTCTAAATCTGTAGGTATAATTACTTGTAAACTATATTTTTGAGTTTATATTTCCTAATTCTAAACCCATAAACCTACACCCATAGAAACCTAACCTCAAACCCTTCAAAACCTACCCCAAACCCTCAAAACCCAACTTCAAATTCTAAAAACTTGAGCTAGAAATTCATAGAACCACACCAAAGAATAAAAGTCCTTGAAAAGTATTTTCTGGAACTTATATTTTTTATTTTTGGATACCCTAACTTCTTTTCTTAAATATCTAGTCTCAAATTCAAGAAATCTGGGCTAGAAAGTCAAAAGAAGGATATTTCCCAAACCAAAGAATGTGACTCCTTAAAAACTATATTCTGGAGCTAATGTTTTGTATTTCCGAAGCTTCAAACCTATGATATGTCCTTAAAAACCTAACCTTAAAAATAAGTGGATATTTAGATAGATACAATTTTATTCGATAAATTATTAAAATTTCAACAATTTCAGCTAAAAACTCAGATTGAAAATCTATATTATTTACCGAAATTTTTCGATAGACTGCATTTCGTTATCTTTATTACATAAGACTTAAACCCTTTTACCGGGTCAATGTAGCGGTCTTTAAAAGGGTTGTTTTCCTTTTTTATTTTTTTAAATTTTTATTTGCTTTTTCATTTTGTTTTTGTTTTTTTTTTTCTACTATTTATATTCAATGTTACAATAGTTTTCATTTTATTTTTAAAAATCGAAGTATTATCTTTGGTGTTGAGGCTGATGGGTTCTCATTCGATTTAAAACATTTCTATATAGGTAGATATACCTATCAAATTATCGCACCAGAATAAAAAAATTAAGCATATTTGAAGAAGAATAAAAAAGGAATGATCACTGTATGATTAAAATAGCCGAGTGTGTAGATTTTTTTCCCATGTTTCCCAGCGTGCGACGGAACTCCTGCCCATAGTACATTCGCTGTTAGGCAATGGTTTTTAAATACACCCTGTAGAGCTGTCATTGGCAATACATTAGCAGTTTTCTCCGTGTGGATTTATCGATAGTTTCATAAACAAGTCTTAAGTAGTTTTGGGTTTAAAATTTCTTCAAAATTAACTTTGCAATGCAAAAAGTTCGTTAGCGATGGATGTTTGCATCAAATTATGCAGCACGAATCTACTCTCAGAATGTTCTTGTCAAATGCACGTCACATGTTGTGGTATGGTGTTACACATGTTTGCATTTTAGAAGATCCATGTTATACTTTTATGGGTATGATAAAAGCATTCTGGGAAGCTTTCCTCGTATTCAAACGATTAGAACTATATAAAAGCTGAATGAATGGTAACCACATAAGAAAGCGCAACAACGGCATCGCGAGGTAGGAGCCGGATCGCCGCGGTTTTTCGCCCTTCCCGACTGCATTCCGGTTAGCGTGCGGTGCACCGATTTTGGTCATCGGCGAGGAGCAGACGGCCTTGGAGGAATCTCGAAGTGGGAATGACGATTCTCTCCTTGTCTTCTCATGCTCTCTTGACCTCCCGTCATTTTAGAAGCCGTTATAGTGCCTTGTTAAGTTCTTATTTGGTTTACTTGAATCCGACATATTTCGTAGGGTCATAATCCGGGTTGGGGCCTTGTTAACCTCCTGTTATGGGAGAAAATTTAAATATGTAACGTTGTTTTTGAATTTCATTTTTTTTAACTTAAAATTGTTTCTGATGTTCCGTAGATAACATTTTTGTTAGCTGTAGCTTTCATGAACATCGCATATCATGTGAATATTGTTTTAGTTGTAAAATATACAGGGGTTTTACCACTTTATACTTAAAAGCCTTGTAGAACCAAGGATCTAAAGAGCAATGTAATTTAAAGTGTAATTTTACAGAATTTCATATATACAGATCTCGTCCATTTCATTTAAAAAAATAACCTAAAGTTTTTTTAATTAAAATAACGAGCGTTCAAATAAAAACGTGGTCAAGTTGGTTCTGAAAATTTGGACGTAGGGCGTAGCGTATAGCAAATGAACTTTTAAAATGGTGTTTTCTCAAGAACAAAAAGTGTTTATCATAGAGTCCTACTTTAGAAATGGACGCAAGATTGATGGAATATGGAAGTACTCTATTGAGGAATGTTTCATAGAATTTCAAGATCAATTTCCCGGCGTTGTTGAGTACAAAATTTTTCAAAGTGCAGCTCAGCGTTGTGTTAATGTTTTTCGTGAAACGGGCAGTGTAACAAGAAAAGAAGGAAGCGGCCGACCTAAAAAGCGGACTGAAGAATTAAAAGAAAATGTCCAACAAATAATGGAAAATGCGCCAAGAACTTCTGTACGTGTTTTATCACAAATGGTGGGAGTATCAGTCAGTACCTGCCACACAGTGTTAAAAAAAGATTTGCGTTTGTTCTCCTTTAATTGTTTGTTATTGTTATCACGATTATTCTTTAAAATAAAGTTATATAGTCATTAACGTTATTGAAACTGACAGCTGCTATACAGCTCGTTGAGAAATGAGGTTAAGTTGGTCGCTATAAGCTACTCCCTACGTCCAATGTGTCAGAGCCAACTTCGACCACGTTTTTATTAGAGCGCTCGTTACAAAATTGAATAGGTACATCGAAAATAACTAATAAAATATAAATTGTTCTTTTCATATAAATAAAAATTATTTCTTTTTTAAAACCATTTTCTAAAACATAATCTAAAACAAGAATACTATACTTTCACGAGATCGACTAAAAAAATACTATAATAAATTTAACAAAAATCATATCCACAAATAACAAAGTGCTTGTAAAAAAAAAATTGCTACAGCAAAGCAAGTAGCCTGGTATCAATTAGCATTATAATATAATAGAAAAAAGAACGAAGAAAAATTATATTTAAACAATATTTACCTATTTAGAATTATTTGAAGTACTTATAAGAAAATTTTGATATTTGTGTAAACTTCCCATTTTTTTAGTCTATAGAAAACAGACAAAGTTCTTCCTTCAAGATTTATTGTTTTACTTTGACATCTAATATTTAAATGTTACAGCGTTTCTTTCAAACTTAATTTCAATTTAAAATTTCATTTAAAATTTCCTACTTCACAACACTAGTATTACTTGAAAATGTTTTCTTAGTATCAGTCTGTTGCGTATTATAATTCAGAATATTTTATATCTAATACATTCATGTTATTAAAAAATGTTAGTTTCATTCTTGTCCAAAATTATTGGCTGCAGCTATACTGAATGTCTCAGAAAACATTGGTCATACCACAACTACAAATTTCTCAGGTAAAATAATTTAATTTATCTCAACTTACCTTGGTCTAAAAACGCTTTGCATCAGTGGCGTACGGGGTCCATGTACGATATCCTCTTTTTAAAAATATTTTCTTCGTTTATGTATTTTTTCAGGAAAAGCACAGATTTCCGGAATCACATTTTCTTTCTCTTAAAATTGATAGAATTTCAGTACAAAGAAAAGATTTCATTTGCTACTTATAGCGAAATGAATCTTCTCTCTTTTACTTGTAATCTAACAATATTAAGAGAAATTGACAAGAGGCAGAAGTACAGTCGTTTTTCTTTAGAAAAAGAATTAAAGACGATTTTTGTTGCACTTATAACGTGTACCAAATTAGAATCATATCTATATCATAGATCGGTTCTCAGATATTAATCAAAAACCATTTCAAAAGCTCCCTAACTACTACTCCCTACTAATTTGGACAAAGAAAAGTTGACTTAAATTCAACTGCTTTTACGTAAAGGATCTGTGCTTGTTGTGTGACATCTGTTTTCTAGGACACCGTGTGTACTGTAATATTAGTTTTAGGTTTATAATTTTCTTGAGGCTACAATCAACGTTTTTAGATTGTCCAAATAACGAGCGTTCAAATAAAAACGTGGTCAAGTTGGTTCTGAAAAATTGGACGTATAGCAAATGAACTTAAACGTCATCTGTCAAAGCGTTATATCGCCGTTATCAATTTGAATATTTTCGTTTTAAAAAGCGTTTAAAATGGTGTTTTCTCAAGAACAAAAAGTGTTTATCATAGAGTCCTACTTTAGAAATGGACGCAAGATTGATGGAATATGGAAGTATTCTATTGAGGAATGTTTCATAGAATTTCAAGATCAATTTCCCGGCGTTGTTGAGTACAAAATTTTTCAAAGTGCAGCTCAGCGTTGTGTTAATGTTTTTCGTGAAACGGGCAGTGTAACAAGAAAAGAAGGAAGCGGCCGACCTAAAAAGCGGACTGAAGAATTAAAAGAAAATGTCCAACAAATAATGGAAAATGCGCCAAGAACTTCTGTACGTGTTTTATCACAAATGGTGGGAGTATCAGTCAGTACCTGCCACACAGTGTTAAAAAAAGATTTGCGTTTGTTCTCCTTTAATTGTTTGTTATTGTTATCACGATTATTCTTTAAAATAAAGTTATATAGTCATTAACGTTATTGAAACTGACAGCTGCTATACAGCTCGTTGAGAAATGAGGTTAAGTTGGTCGCTATAAGCTACTCCCTACGTCCAATGTGTCAGAGCCAACTTCGACCACGTCTTTATTTGAACGCTCGTTATATGCCTTTAGATGTTTTTATTTTGGATATATATTTTCAGGATTATTCATTGGAAATTTTCACAAAGATGCATATGCAGATCTACAGCTGATGAAGTGATTTGGCTAAAAAAATGTTCTCATTGAAAATGTGAATCGGCCAAATCTAAATTCGACATTTTAAATTCACTCGTATTCTGTTTTTGTTAAGCCTGGCATAATAAGTTTTTTTTTAATTTTGTGTTATCACTAGCGCATCCGGCAAACTATAGAAATAATTTTATTGGAAAATGTCGCTACTCTTACTATTCCTTCTAGTAAATTTTCTGTGCTACTGATTGAAAATGAAGTAGTGAAAATTTTAAGCTTTGATATTATTCGAAAATTTCAAACTTTGTAAATAATTCTCATAAATAAAGCATAGGTATACGAACGCCTGTAAATCAAATTATGGTTTCAGCAGATAGATGAATTTTCTACGTTATTGTAGGCATAAGGTTTGGCAAAACTAGATCGTTCATACACTGATGAATCAAAACAAGCTATTCATGTGGATATTGCATCAAATGTGTTGAGGCGTACTGGCAATCGCGATCGCAAACTGTGAATGAAGTTTTTCAATTAATTAAAGTACACTCGATCTCCTCTGTGGCTAGGGAAATGTCGAAAGCGCTCTCTGTGATTGCTATTGAGCACAACATTCTATATAGATGCAATTAAATAATCCTTTGGTCTTAAAGGAACTTAAAAAAACCGAAGGTAAAAGACAATTACTAGTAATTCACAATAAAATGACAATATCTTATATATGTATGTAACCCTCGTTGTGTAGATAACTTATGTGTGACTTCATAAAAACTTAAACTGATTTAGAAAAAACATGCGTCAAATAATTTGAACAAAGGATTGTTTATAAATCACAGTAGCAGATATCTGAATTTTAATCAGAATCATCATTTATTGCAAAGAAAAGTGTAATTAAATGTTTGTATGAAAGAATGTTTATATACAAAGACATTAGAACAATTTTTCAGACGACTGATACTTTACGGGCTCTTCCGTCAACGACGCTTCCAAATAATGGTATCTAAAATTTAAAAAACTATATTTATTTTAATTTATTTCAAGGTATGTTACCTCGTGAATACAATAACCATGTTGATGTGATCTTTCGAGCTATAACTATAACGCAAAGATTACATTAAAAAGCGGGAAATAAAAAAATGCAAGCATAAAACGGCCATATAATTCAGTGGGGTTTTGCCAAAGTTTTGGAGAAGAAAAGTAGTACCTTTAAAGGAAAATTAAAAAAGACCACGATTATTATATTAAACGGTGAAATATTGAATTTAGTAAATAATAGAATAAACATAATCATATCACTGACTAAAGAAGTAAATAAATAAAAAAATGCAAACTATCAAAACTTATTAAAAATGAAACGTCATTCTTATTGTTAGTTCTGAAAACGAAAACGGATTGATTTTTGAATAACTTCTTGAAGTAACGTATAATCATTATTTACCTGCCAGATTTTTGGTTAGACATGCGTTAAGGACTGGTACCTAATTTGGCACTTCATTCTAGGAACATGCAATATGACATACTTCTTTTTTTGTGAAATATTGAAAAAATGGGCTTACTACCTTTGACAGATAGGACTGCTACTGCTACTGCTACTGCTACTGCTACTGCTTCTGCTTCTGCTACTGCTACTGCTACTGCTACTGCTACTGTTACCTATAACATACTTCAATTCATTCTTAATTTTTTTCAAAAGTATGAACGTTTTAATTACACACTTATTGACAAATATTATTTTTTAAAGAAGTGACATGTGTTTTAATTTAGTTCAATTTATAAACACTGTTTGGAATTTTTATGTAAATAATTCTGATTTAAATCACACAAACAATAATCATGATAGGCAAAGCATATATTTTCGTGGCATTTCAGAAACTAAATATATAGTACTCAGCAATCTTAAACGTACCGTGCCTCCTTGCTATTCTTCACATAAATAACTTGTGTTTATTAAATTTAAGTATTTGTACGGTTTCTTGGAAAAGTTATTAAGAGAAATTCTTGGCAGGAGTTGGTGAAGTTTGAATGGTGAATGAAATTAATTGCTAAGCATAAGTTTGGAGTAGAAAATTTAATCAGGAGTTTGTTCCTTGGATTTTTTTCATAACTGTGTAAAAAATTTTGTAAACATTATTAAACGCAAATGAAGAATAACACAGGATATGCAGAAACCTGAAAATTATATTTTAGTGATGTGATGGCACTATCGTTTTATATGGAACCACAGAGAGCAAAACAGTAAAAATAGGAATAAAGTACTTACTGACATTTTTTTTAAAGTGCTTCAGATACAATATAGAATGGATTTCGTGACTTCGTTGTAGCTCCTAGTGATCAGAACTGAATGAGAGTTTTTTAGTTTTGTTTAGGCAAACGTAAACTTTTAAAATAAAAAAGAATGTACTGCTTTTTTAAAGCCCAAACACTTATTATCCTATAAAATCGTTAATTATTAGCAATAGCTATAATAAGTTTAGGTAAATCATCAATAGTTTCCGTTTCCACTTCAACATGTACACACCTCATTACACTTGTTAACACGTCATTTCTTAAAGACCCTCATAAAATAGTCGAAATGGTTTAAGTTAGGAAACCGCGGTGGCCATCTTGAACATTTGTCGTAACCGTAATGGTTCTAGAAGCTATCCCGTTGAATTTTATGCGGATTTTCAAGATCTGAGACATTGTGTTATGGACAGTATTTTCCTTATTTCCTAATACGTATTGTCCTAATTCTACATTGGTATACACACAAGCAATTTTGAACACTTATGAGACTACTGTAAATAATATACCATGGTAATAAGAGCACTACCAAAACCATGGCAATACTGAATATAGGCATTCATTAAACTAAATCGACTGAATCTACTTGGAACGCAAAAAACTTTAGATGCATTTTAATAAACACACTACAGTCGATATAGGTATTGCTTTTAAATACAACTACATATTTCAAACATTGTTGATAACTGTAAATATTTCATTGTAACTTTTTTGGAGACATCGATTGTATTTTTAGTGGCCCATATAGGTTTTTTGGATAAGTTATAAATTAACAAAAAAAATCCAAACGTTCAAAAAGTTAGGGGATAAAACAAAGAATTTGCCTCTTCTCAAAAGAGTCAGCGTCATAACAACTATCCTAAAGATTATTTCGATTTGTAATTCCTACATTTTGTTGGTTTTAAAAAAATATCAAAAGTGCCTAATTTGAATGCATTATCTTACATTAGAAAATTTGTAAAACCAATTAAAACAATTAAAAAATAATAATAAAGCGATTGAAAAAATGAGGAGCTTCCAGGTTAGTATTGATATGACTGTTTTCATTGTTTTTAGTTAGAGAATTTTATTGGAGAAATATTTTCGGAAAAACTTTTTCTAAAATATATTATTTTTTTAATATATTTTGTGAAAGTTTGTTGAAATAGCAGTAGGAAGGAAGAGTGGGACAGGTTGTAGGATTGTTACAAACCATTATTGGATACAAAATCAATACAGTATTATAAAAATAAAGAAGAAGCAGAAGCAAGTCTCTGTCAAGTGCAATTTATACAAACATGGTACCTAGTCTTTAGGTTTCTATTGGAAATGGTTAATATGTATTATTATTTATTTATTTTTGTACGAAACGCCATTAAACAAACTATACAGAACTCACTTTCCTCTGACACTGAATCTGATGGCAAATGAACATTTCTTTTTTTACCTTTTCCTTTTATCTCAGACTTTTGTTGTTTATTACTTTCAGTTAGATTTCTAATAACAATCTTCCCCTTTTGCTTCCTTTTTTGTCTTACACAAGCTTCCGATTCAAGTTCTACCTTTGTTGGTGTCTCAGTCACGATAGCATATTTACGTTTTCTACTTTCCTTCACGTTGTTACATATAACAATGTGCCCCGTGATGATTGTAACAACTAGCCTGACATAAGAAATTAGTGGAGTTCATTCAATTTTTCCCCGAAGTTATAAATTATATCCAGAAATAAATAGGGAAATGTGAGAAAACTATTGATATTTATCATCCTATAGCAGCGATACTCAAACTATGTTCTGCGGAACCTTAGGATTCCCCACAACCTCTCTGGGGGTTCTGCGACTCAATCAAAAATTAAAAATTTTGAAATTAACAATATCGATACTACAAGACTCAATACTCTTACTTAAAACTAGTATTTATAAAATTTATAAATATATTTAATATACCTATTATATAATCAGTAAAAAAGTCTTCCAAAATTTGTGTGGGGGGTTCCTCGAAGAAATCGAAATGTTGACCAGGTTCCGCAAGTCGTTAAAGTTTGAAGACTACTGCCCTATAGCATTATAAAAATCAATTTCTTATCATTTGACAGTTATAGTTATTACACATAATGTAGATATGTAATGTAAGTAACTTATTTCGCATGTATCAAAACAATTTTATGTAACTATGTATTACGGTATGTGCCCTACCTAGAAATTTCAAAGTTCACAAACAGGTGGCGCTTACCTACTGATTCCATCTGTGACAAATAGAGGGAGTTTAAATGAGAAACCCAAAAATTATTCACAATGTAACAACTTGCTCCTGTGATACTGTGCCCCTCTGTCCCCTATTTATTATAGGTAAATTACCGAACTTTTTTTTGTATGTGTTCGGTGTGAAAAATAAATATGTAAATATTAACTGCACGAATGAAACATTTAGAATAAATTCTCTTTCTCTTTTTGAGGCAATCAACTGTGAAATTTACTTTATTGGTTATATTCCGGAATAGAGGTGACAAATTCGCCACGTAAAAAATCATTCGTTAACCGAAAGCTTATGAAAGATAAAATAACAGAAGACATCGTAACAAACGCAATTCAGAGCAGGAGTTGATTCGCATCTTCACGTCCCGGTGTGATGAAGGCACGGACGTGCTGGACCGTGAGAAAGGGGCCGCTGAATTCTATAAGCGTTCAGTAATCACCCCTTTCAGTTCCATTCTTTTCAATTTTGGCGTTTGTTTGCGATTATTTGTGGTGGAAATATGTTTGTAATATTCGGTTGAAACAAAATATTTAGCTATTTGGTTTTCATTGTATTGATGAATATTATCTAAGTAAAATAAGAATAGAATCTATTAAAATCAGCAGCAAATAGTTCAGCATTTTTTTTTAACTCTAAACAAGCAGGTATGGCAACTATTTTCGTGAGATTATGCTTTTATTTTCTGATGTTAGTCCAGGCGGTATCTGTTTCGGGTTGGGTAAAACGCGTATGATCGGAGATTTTTGCTTTAATGGCTTCTAAATAACATCAGAAATGACAAAAATAGACAAATATAGAAGAGGAAAAAAGTTTTGTAACTAAATTTTGATCAAGATATAGTTAGTTGCAATTCGAAAAAATAATTATTGTTATTGCAAAAATCGGAAAAATCATTTAAAAAATTGCAAAAAATGCTAGTTTATTTGTCAATTTTTTTCAGACACTTGAATAATACCTAGGATCTTCATACTTTTCCCAATTAAACTTCTTGGTGCATAGAATCATCACACCAAATTTCATCNTGCAATTGTTTATAAGCGTGAAAATTGCGAAAATGTTTAAACAATCACCACGGCTCACCTAATCGTCCGATTTGAATTTTTCAAAAACCATTTTAAAGCTTGAGAGCTCTTCTTTTTGTGGTGAAATTTTCAAGTATTCAAAGGCTTTAGATTTTTAGAAATTTGATTTTGAAAATTTTTTAATTTAAAAAAAAAATAAAAAATTTAAACAATTATTATGTAAAAATTATCTAACCGAATTGGATGAAATTTGGTGTGATGATTCTATGCACTAAGAAGTTTAATTGGGAAAAGTATGAAGATCCTAGGTATTATTCAAGTGTCTGAAAAAAATTGACAAATAAATTAGCATTTTTTGCAATTTTTTAAATGATTTTCTCCGATTTTCGCAAGAACAATAATTATTTTTTCGAATTACAACTAACTCTGTCTTGTTCTAAATTTAATTACAAAACTTTTTCCTCTTTCTTTTTTGTCTAAAATGAATAGTTGCTAAGTTATCGACGAGAAATTCAAGAAAAAAAATATTTTTTTTGCTATTTTTCTATACTTTTTTTCAATAACAATTAAGCACACGTTTTTTTTATTTGCATAGAAAAATTATCATTTCTGATGTTATTTAAAAGCCGTTAAAGCAAAAATCTGCGTTTTACCCAAGTATACCCTTTTTAAAACAGATACCGCCTGGACTATGTGGCTATAAAAGATCGACAGTAGTTACATGCCATACAATATGATCAGATTCTCTTAAATATCTACATTACGTAAAAATATTTGTATGTTAAATTTTTAATAAAAGTTTACTTTTCCGTTTTCAGGTGTATTTCAGGAGCTAGTAATTTAATTTCAGAAACTTCATTTGAATTTATTTCATTGTAGTGAATTTAAATTCAGAAATATCGTTATTTGTAATACATACTGATTAAATACATATGTTTCATAAATTATTTTTGAATTAATTAAATTTCGCAATTAATTAATTTGATCTCTACACTTTTCAATAGCCAATAGATTAGTCATTAGTTATGGTCAGATTGGTTGTTGTCAGTGGCGGTTAATTTAAAATTTATTTTACAATGCCATTTATAAAAGGTAATGTTAAATTTGTAATGTGCAGTCAATTTAACTCGACATGCAAAATTCATTTGAAAAACACTGAATACGTGGGCTCCTCGTAGCTCGTCCCTAAATCTGTTAAGTGTTTACAGCGGTGGTCGTGGTTACTGTCGCACATCAGTTAAAGGCGGAATGGGAATAGCGCATATTTGCTATGCAGTTTGGGCTCTGTTTAATTCGTTCATAACCAATAGCTACAGGTATTTACCGCTTTCTTTTATTATTAATCGTAATTTGTTTACGTGTGGTATAAAATTTTGTTACCTACGCATTGTTTGTTGTGTTTTTTAAAAGTTTGTAAAAATTTAAATTACATTGTAAAGACAGACTAATAGCACCTGCAATGATATCTATTGAAAAATCAATGTTGGGCACATTTTCCGTGTATTTCAATAGTATTTAAAATAAAGTTATATTAAATTTTTTTTCAATCCTTTTTACCTAAATATTTCCGACCTTCCTGGTAAGGAAGTCAAGAGCCGCCACTGGTTATTGCAACAGTCAATTGTTTTTATAAATATTTTTAAAATGGCAAGAAAGTTTCATAAAACTTTGGTGGTTACCATTTTACGTTAGCCCCTTGTCGGCGAACCTTCTTAAATGTTATGTGAATAATCTTCTACATAGGAATGGACTTAGAAATAAACAAATCGATAAAGAAATGAACGGCAAAAAGAAGCCATGCGTATTTTTATGAAGATAATTTATAGTTTCTTTGATGCAATGCATAAAAATATGTTACATTTATTTATCTTCTTCCTATTTCATATAAAAAGTTAGAATTTAAGAGTTTTGTGCCACACCGGCAACAGTGTTGATCTACGTCATGCGTAAGTTATACAGGGCGTTTCAGCCATAATGTCATTAATACACAGCAATCGGACGTTGTAGCGAAACAGCTGATTTCCTAGTCGTCGTCTTGTCCAGTTTTGCAATTGCCTTAGAAATCAAAGTGCAACGGATCTCAAATTTATTAAGACTTTGTGAACGAATGAGTGAGTGTTTTTTAGCCGTATTTGTAATTTTAAATAAGTAGGTACCATACAAATCTGAAAAGTAATAAGTCACATAATATGGTATACGTGCTACCAACTGAATAATTACCTACATGAACATATTTAATACTAAAAACTCACATTCAATTATAAAACAGTGAAAACTTTAAGATTAGGTATTAATGTTAGGTTGGTGACCGAACAGTTCGGTAGATCAAAATTCACTATCGATGTAGGTCAACGGTCAGGAACGGCCCGAAAAGGAGGTATAATGATTTGAAAATATTTTTTTCAGCTATCTTCCCTTAATATATATGACATTATGACTGTACCAACCTGTATAGTGAAATCAGCGGTTCTCAACAAATTTATATTGTAAAATCAGATTCGCTTTTTTGAGTTTTTTCCTAATTTCATAAAGAAAATTATAATACAGTAAATATATATATTCACCGTATATTATACAGGGTGGACCATTAGTGTGAGAAAGTAAAATAACTCCCTTGTTACTCATAATAAGGAAAAAAGTTTATATAAAAGTTGTACAGAATCAAGGAACCTAAACTACAAAATTAATTTGAAACATACAAGGGGATGAGTAAAAACGGGACATGCCAAATTTTTTAAATGGAACACCCTGTATATTTTAAAACATATGGTTTCCGAGAAAATTCTGTATATACAATATAAACAGTTTATCATTTTAGTGCGAGGTTGCCAAGTTATGTAGAAAATTCATCGAATTTTGGAAAAAACATGACCTCGAAGAAGTTGTATTAACTTTCAGCTACTAACACTTGGAACAAAATAATTAGACAGAGTTATAGGCAAATGTTAGACAAAGGCTCCTATATTAGCTAATATCGATATTTTATACAGGGCATTTTTTATAATACGATCATTTTTAGGAAGTTTAAACTTGATTTTCTAAAATTTTTCAAATGGAACAATCTGTATTTTATTGTTCTATTTTATTCACATATCGGTACACTTCAACTTTTATTAAGCATGTTCTATATCTAAAATTGTTAGTTTTTAATATATAGCAACATATCTGTAAAAACTTAATTTGTATTATTTTATAGAATACCGACCATTAACTAATAAAATTAATTCAAAATGGAATGATAAATTATGAACTTGACTGAAGTTGACACAATGTGACAGCTTTTTCCAAAGCCACTTCGTGCGACCGAAAATAATAAAAATCAGGTTTTTCTAGAAATGTTGCTATATCTTAAAAACTAACAACTTTAGGTGTAGAACATACTTAATCAAAGTTGAAGTGGACTGATATGTGAATAAAATAGAACAATAAAATGCGGGGTGTTCCATTTGAAAAATTTTAGATAATCAAGTTTGAACTTTCTACAAATGATCGTATTATAAAAAATGCCCTGTATAAAATGTCGATATTAGCTAAAATAGTAGTCTTTGCCTAACGTTTGCCTATACCTCTGTCAAATATTTTTGCTGCAAGTGTCAGTGTTGAAAGTTAATACAACTTCCTCGAGTGTATGTTTTTTCCAAAATTCGAAGAATTTTCTACATTACTTGGCAACCCCGCACTAAAATATTAAACTGTTTATATTGCCAAATATAGAATTTTATCAGAAATCCATATGTTTAAAAATATACAGGGTGTTCCATTTAAAAAATGTAATATTTTTACTCATCGTCCTGTATGTTTCAAATTAATTTTGTCCTTTAGGGTTTTTGATTCTGTACAACTTTTATATAAACTTTTTTTCTGTATTATGAATAACAAGGGAGTTATTTTACTTTCTCACACTAATGGCCCACCCTGTATGTAGAGAGAGAAGATGAAAAAATACATTTTTCTTCTCATCGCTAATATCGTTTTTTTTTTTCGAGTAATAACGCAAAAGTCAAGTAAGACTCTCACAGATCAACAAAAGTATGTGTCATTCACTTAGGCAGACTGCAATTTCATGGCCATACTGGCGCTGTACCTTACCTTACCGCATGTTTACAGTGGACCTTAAATTGGAACCGAGTGACCACTATTTTTTTATTACCTACATGTCGCAAATTATTTGTTCTGTCGTTTACAAAATTTCCCCGACCGACACTCTCAGTTCGAGGCACGACATCAATCCTTCGAGGCTATATATAACGGTTTGTAATATCCCGACTTGTTTATACTGAACTTTCCCAATATTCCCTGTTTTTTAAAGGCGGCTCAGGCACCGCAAAAGGTAACAAAGCGGCGGCGGTTCCCAGACCTCACTTTATTCGATCGAGGAGGGTGAAAACCCATGCAAATTATTTGGTAATTTGTTTTAAATTGACCCAGAAATTCCCATTCCCCGTTCCGAGGCACTCGCTGCGCGTTGCGTGAGAGATTCCCTGTTTACTTTTTGACGTTCCTCCTCCAATTTTAACGATATTACTTCTTCCTCCTTTCTCCGTTTTATCCTTTCGACTATTATAACAGGTTATTAATTAAGTTGTCGTGTCATGTAAACGACAATTTAAAAGATGACGCTTTTATTAATTGCGTTTAAAAAAAAATGGGGGAGGTGCTGGCTACAGATTTTATAACATTCACTATGTTACATGCTATCAATTATACTTTAGTGATAGGTATTAAGTTAATTCAAATTCTTCAAGGTCTAAAAATTTAAAAAAAAATGAAATATTTATCCTGAAGATAGCATATACATATTATAAATAAAACTGAATCTCTTGGAACATGTTGGATATCTGATAGATATACAGGGTCGGAAAGTCCCCATGGTTCATCGTCCGTTACGTGAAAGCGATAAAGTAAGTCATAGAAATCCGTGCGATAGAGAAAGATGGCTATAATGAAGGCGTCTAATAGTCACCGCCCTTTTCGCCCTTCCACAAAGAAGAAGTGGATCTTATTTGTGGAAGGGCGAAATGGGCGGTGACGCCTTCATTATAGCCATCTTTCTCTATCGCACGGATTTCTATGACTTTCTTTATTGCTCTCACGTAACGGCCGATGAACCATGGGGACTTTCCGACCCTGTATGAAAGATATCCTCATTTATGAAATAAGATATTTTCAAAATATCCAAAAGATAACTTATATCTACCATAATATTCGGACACCCTCAGACTGTGATCTAGGGTGTCCCAAAATTGACGCAAGATTTGAATTCTGTGCCGATGTGCGGTAAAGTATTGCCAACCAAAAAAAAAAGACAACGTAACATCTGACAGTTCAAAGTTTTTAAACACGCTACACTAAAGAACAACACGTTTTCATTGTTAAATATTTAAAAAATAATGAAGGTTTGGCAATTCGCAATTTTCGTACAAAATATGGCCGGGATAGTAATTTAACTTCATCAGAGACTAATTGAAAAATTCAGGGAGGCTGGATCAATTAATGATTTTAAACACACCAGCCGTCCTTCAACAAGTCGTTCAACACAAAACATCGAAGAAGTTCGTGAGAGTGTTGCTGAGAGTCCAGAAACATTAATTCGGCACCGTGGGAGAATTGGACATTTCGAGGAGCTCTCTACAGCGTAATCTCAAGAAAGATTTGCATCTTCATGCTTACGAGGTGCAATTGACTCGAGAATCGAAGTTTACTGACCTATGCAGAATGAAGAGAGTTCATTGAATGATTTGTGGAACAACAAGTAGATGTTGATTTTTCAAACTAAATCATATTCAGAGATGAGGCTCATTTTTATCTTGATGGCGTAGTTAATCGACAGAATTATCGCATTTGGAGTTTAGAAAATCCACGAGAAACAAATACATCCACAACGTGTCACTGTTTGGTGCGGATTTTGGGCTGGAGGCAACATCGGACCTTTCTTCTTCGAAAATGCGGCTGGTGAGGCAATAACAGTTTATGGTGCTCGCTATCGCGACTTGAAAATCCAGTATAGCTGGAGAAACAAATCAATTATTGCATAAGTCATTTCGTGGTCGTGTAATTTCCCGTTTTGGTGATTAGAATTGGCCACCGAGATCATGCGATTTAATTCCGATGGACGAACTTTTTTCTTTGGAGTCTTTTGTAGTTTAAGGTTTATGCCAACAAGCCTACTACGATCATGCACACCTAGGGTTGCCAAATCTATTTCATGACAGACCCGGAGAAATTGATGTCCAAAAAAAAAAAAGGTCTTTAGGAAATTTCTAGTCAAATCTTTTACGAGGAAATCGATCTCTAAAAAAAAAGGTCTACAGCAGCTCAATGGATAAATTGATGTCTAAAAAAAACAATCAGATCTCTCAGGAAAATAAATTTCGGGGGTAGGACGTCTTAACCCGGAGAAATGACATATTAACCCGGAGCCCGGAGATGTACCATCAAAACCCGAAGACTCCGGGTCAAACCCGGAGACCTGGCAAGCCTATGCACACCTGGAAGGAGAAAATTCAGCTCCATTTATGCAAAACGGTCATGAAAAATGTCGACAAAAGAGTGCGTATGTAAATTTACAATTTTTAATAAAAAACCTGTGTTTTCTATTAAAATTACTTTTATGTGGGATTCAAACCGTATGTACCTGGAATATACTGATTTGTTACATAAGATATTCCTCGAACATCCACAGCCAGAACCGTACACCCCTTGGACATACGAGTCAGGACAGGATATCCTGAGGCTATCTTTAGGAATGGTAAGAAATTGACAAATTTCGTTGTTGATCTTTATACACATTTTGTAAAGCCTTTCAGATTCTTCTACGACTTTTCCATGTGCGCTTCAGAAAACATTAATTATATTTTAAAATAATCAGTTCTAATACGAAAATTTTAATTTTACCTGAGCCATCCGAAACTGGGTATGAATAGTTCTTAAAATGCAGGAATTTTGCAAATCAAATAGAACCTTTTGCAAGTCAATATCACCTTTTTGCAAATCAAATTCTACCTGTTGCAAGTCAAATTCCACTTATTGGCTTTAATTTTCTACAAAAATAAAGATACACTCGATTCCACTAATCATCTTTCACGATTTGGTTAGTAAGGTCTTTTTGAAATAAGCCTACCTAAAATCTGATTATACTCGTATTTATGTTAACTTTTCTAATGCAGCGAATTAATAAAGATAGAATGACATTTCTAGTGTGTTGGTAAATTAAATCGAAATAGTCTTATAATGGTGATCGGTGCACCATTCCTCTCCCTTACGAAAAACGACAGTAAACGAAATTACCACTATTACCATTATTCTATCAACAATAAGATAGTCTTTTTCTTTAAATAAATATAAATTTCAGAAAACTGGTCACTCACGATCCAACACCAAGTAAGATATTGTCAAATACGACTGCAGCGCAATTTTGTTGGGGTATCAGTATGTATACCCTTTCTTCCACATAACAAACACGGGCTTAAAAACAGTTTAACCAAAAAATTAAGAACTCCAAGGTAAAAAATTTTAACGGCCCCTACTCAATATCTTTAACAACAAAATAATACTTGAAGTAAAATATAACATATATATCCGATGTTTACAAAATTTTTATTATTAAGAGGGAAAACATTTCTCTCATTTTTGAAAAAAAAAATATGATTTAATTGACCCTTCGAACTAAATAGTACACTGTATCAATTAAAATATACAAAAATAACCAATCTTTTTCAAACATTTAATATGTAGTCAAGTTGTCCTAACCGTAGGTCTCGAGAAAAAGAAGTTTTTAAGGTAAAATTTTTGCATTTTTGGAAATGATCATGTATAATAAAAAATGTTTGTAACATATTTTTATTTCTGAATAATTAAGAAACTTGTTAGAAAAAAACAAATTATTTTCAGTGGTAACCTCTGTTATATAAGATATAAAATTTTTTTCAGAAATTTTCAATTAAAATGAATTGTAAAATTAAAACCGATCGTCACAAAATTTGACTTTGATATGAATTTTAATTTTAATAATTTTATTCGATCTGCCACACAAGAACACTATCTGCACAGGATGGAAAAATAAAAAAAAAATCAGAGTGGACTGATTGATGCCAAATTTACAATATGGGAATAAATTTTAATTCTAAACATATTTTCCTAATGAAAAACACAGAAAATATTTTTTATTGTATGGGACAACTTAATCTTTTCAGAGATAAAAATACGTTACGGATTATTCTTTAAAAAAGATTGTAAAAGTTCCGCGCAAAAATTTTTTGTCTTTAAATCCAATACAATCTGGTGACACTGTACATATTGAATATTTATAAAAAGGATTGGCCTTTTATGTGTTTCTCAACTGGCATGGTGTATTATTGATAAAGATATAATCAACTACTGTATTTCTAATTATTTTTTAATAGGGGGACACCCTGTATATGTTGACTTATTTAAAACTATATATTTGTACATTTGTATAGGGCAGAGTTTTCAAATATTTTTTTATTCCTCAAATTTTCAAAATAAAAATAGGTTTTTAATAAAAAAAATGGATGGATTTGAACTTTATAGCTTTCTGTCATTGGCCCTATAGTTTAAACGATCTGAAGACACCCTGTACATATTAATAATTGTTGGTTTGGTTATTTGTGTGTTTCTTAAGTGGTGTATGAATAATTAAGTCAGTCAACGAATCGATATTTAATCATTTTGTGAAGCACATCTATATTTTGGCCAATTTAAAACTACGTTCCTATTCATTTGAACACAGTGAGCAGAATAAAATGGAAAATAAGAAATAATCCCTCTTTTCAACACCATCCGTGGACACGCGTGGTTTAAAATATTTAGAACCTAGCATCGCTTTGCCCTGCCATATCTACGCCACTGATTGTATTCAAAATGAAATAATCTTTTAAATGAATTAAACAAATTTTTGAGTGAGAGTTTCGTATTTAGTGTCAAAATGCTTATCCCCGAAGAGAAGTCAAGTTTTCACTTGAACACTCTGTATATTGCGGACGTAACAAAGACATGAATAAAATTTAAGTTATTAATCGCTGGCAAACCTGAAACGTATACAAATGTGTGTTTTCGTTATTATGAATAGTGGGATCCAGTTGAACAACGGGGCACAAAACGAGTTTTAGTTATAATTTGCATGCCACATGAAAATCATGCAGCGATTTGTCAGATTTACAAGTTTAGACAGAATGATTATTAGCTGACCACGATCCGCGATCATTTTAAAAATTGCTTTAACCATTATTTATTGGCCAAAGCCGTGTTGTACATTCATATTGGAATTATGGTGGCGATATTCGCCATGGTGTGAACAATACAACTCATATTAATTAATATTAATTGATACGAATTATATTATAAATTTAAATTTACCTGAATTTGAAATAGAAGGAAGAGGGAGCAGTAATTTCTACACATAGGTACTAATTAGTAGCAAAAATTGGCTATTGTTTTAATATTATTGAAAAATAAAACCGACAAGTTATTCTTTTATTGCTAGGTGTCTCGTAAAAAGAACATCGCAAGCTGTTACCCCAAAATTTTAGCTCCGAAACCGCTCGATGAAAACAATCAAATCAACATAGAAATAAATGTCATTTAAGATAAAAAGGTATTAGTCCAGTAACAACGTGAATTTACCTGGAAAAATTTGCGGAAGTTTTGATATTTAGTGATTAGTATTTTAAACTGTTTTTTCGATTTTTTATTTTCCCACCTCGTATCTTGGCCGCTGACGCCGCTATTCGAAGAAAAAAATGACTTGAAACCAATTTTTATATGTATACAGGCTGATTCATTAACAATGGGAAAGTCGAAAGCTGAATATATGTAGGTTAGGAACTGGAAAATTTGTGAAACTATATTTTTTTAGGCGACGAATAAGATGCGTGTTGTTATTTCAGCATTGCTCGTAGAGGGCGCCACTTACGACCAATTTTACCGAAAATTTAATTAATAACTTTTTACCCTGTATGTCTAACATGAAACTTGATTCAAAACCTGAAAGAGCAATCATTTTCCATTAATTGTGTATTCTTGTTTCATTTCGATATCTCGATCCGTTTTCGAGAAAAATCGATTTAACGAACACTATGTTTTGATAATACGAGAAATTAAAAGCGAAACAAACCAAGTGTTTCTTCGTGTTATTACAACAATTAACAATAAAACAAATGAAATTCGTAATAATGATTTAAAGTCAGTGTTCGAAGAATCCACCGTTGACATTTACACACTTTACACAACGTTTTCTGAGAGATCTTCGAGTTTGAAACAACATATTGGGATTGCGTTTGACTTCGTTGGCAGCGATTTGTATTCTTTGCCACAACTCTTCACACGAGCCAATAGATTCTTTGTAAACTATATCTTTCATTCGAGACCAAATAGAAAAATCAAGAGGATTGAAGTCCGGACTTCTGGATGGCCAAGCAAAAATGCTTACATGGCCAATCCAGCGATTTGGAAAAACTGCATCTAAATATGCACGCACTGGCCAAGAAAAATGCGGTGGAGCTCCGTCGTGCATGAACCACATGTCTCTTCTTAAATAAAGTGGAACTTCTTCAAGCCGTGGAAGCATTTTTACTTGGCCACCCAGAAGTCCGGACTTCAATCCTCTTCATTTTTCTATTTGGAAGAATCTATTGGTTCGTGTGAAGAGTTGTGGCAAAGAATACAAATCGCTGCCAACGAAGTCAAACGCAATCCCAATATGTTGTTTCAAACTCGAAGATCTCTCAGAAAACGTGTAAAGTGTATCAGTGTCAACGGTGGATTCTTCGAACAATTACTTTAAATCATAATTACGTATTTTATTTGTTTTATTGTTAATTGTTGTAATAACACGAAGAAACACTTGGTTTGTTTCGCTTTTAATTTCTCGTATTATCAAAACATAGTGTTCGTTAAATCGATTTTTCTCGAAAACGGATCGAGATACCGAAATGAAACAAGAATACATAATTAATGGAAAAATGATTGCTCTTTCAGGTTTTGAATCAAGTTTCATGTTAGACATACAGGGTAAAAAGTTATTAACCAAATTTTCGGTAAAATTGGTCGTAAGTGGCGCCCTCTACGAGCAATGCTGAAATTACAGCACGCATCTTATTCGTCGCCTAAAAAAATATAGTTTCGCGAATTTTCAAGTTCCTAACCTACATATTTTCAGAATAATCGCAAAAAAACGATTCAAAATTTTAACTTTCAACACCCTGCATTTCCGAAACTATTAACTTTCGGATAAAGCATGTTTGCGCCAATTGTCACCATTTCACGTGTAGTATCTTCTGCTTTCGACTTTCCCATTGTCAATGAATCACCCTGTATATCTTGTTTCTGGTTGATTTTACAATAAAAATGGTTTTGTATTAAATTAAACTACACAATTTTCTCTACAAAACGGGTCTCCCTCATTTTTTTTTCATAAAACTAACCGTTTTCACGTACGAGAATTGCAAATTTACAAAGTACGTAACGTGTAAAACAATACGCATTTAATGTGTTAAAAGCTACCGTTCGTATGCAACAGTTGACGACGTCGTCTCTTTTCAATCAGGGCAAGCTCAAAATTCTTAATGTGTTGCAAAAACCCTAATCTTCACGAAGTTATAAAATTGTTAAAAAAAAAAGATGCTTACGGCTATAATAAAAAGGAATTTATACCTCTGAACACTTATAGGCACCAATGCTTCATAAAATCAGCATACAGGAACAAATTTAACATCGCTTCATTGCCTCCTACAGAAGCAGCAGCAAGACAACATTAGTTTTGAACGTATCAGATACAGCAATGGAAAAACCTGCACATCAATGGGGATGGAAGAAAGACAAAAATGATATTGTCCCTCCTACTACACAAGCACCTGCTCCAGAAGTTTTTAAACTAATATCTTGTAAATGCAAGAAAGGATGTCGGGGAGTATGTGGATGTAGGAAAGCAGGGTTCAACTGTTCTATAATTTGCTCAAACTGTGACAATAGATGTGATGACATGCCTCAAGCATTGGAAGGTAGTGATAACGATGAAGACACTGATTCGATCTTAGAACCACTGTGTAATGAAATCGATACAGAAAGTAAAGAAGAAGCTACTGTTGGAGAAGACTTGATCCCATACGACTCGTTGCCTTCAATTATCAAAAACATTGTTCATTTGTCAATTAATGTGTGGATTAGGCCTACTGGGGAAGCCACAGAAGAAAATGCGCTATATACTCTGGTGGTGTGGAAATGGGTACCTATTACTTTTCATTGCACGTTAAATGGTGACCTTTGTTAGTCTCCTACCCAAAACGTGTCGGTTTTATGAAGAAAGTGGTTAGAACCTATTTTGTAGCAAATTTCTTGGTCTTTAATTTGTTACAAAACTATTTCTGCTGTAAAAGCAACGAGTAACGAGATATCTTAAAAAATCTTTATTTTTTCCCATTTATTACAACATGGCGGCACCGGCAAATGGAAAATTTGAAATGAGAAGCTCAAAATACATAAAATTGCAGAATATCAAAACTTCCTTAAAATTTTCCAATTTACAACACGTAATTACTGGACTATATTTTTATAAATTCAATATTAAAAAATCAACAAAAGAAATTATGGACCGTAACTTTGAATGAAGGTCATACTTATACGAAGAAACACATTATCATTATTATCTAGTTTTCTTCCATCGTGAAAACTGATTTTCTCTTAACCCTTATTTCGTAGTTTCCATACCCCACCCTTGAACAAGCTAATGTAATCTGAAACAACCGCGTGCGCTAGCTGCTAACCGTGAGCTTGACTCTATATGTACATGCTTTTTTTTCATATCATACAGAAATGTAACATCGATGTCACAAACACAGCGTACCTTCACTAAATACAGAAATAAAAAAAATTATAATGTTATGCACAAAGACGTTTCACAAAATTCTATTTCGATTCCAGTAAAAACATATTTCATCCAGAAAGCACTGAAGTTACCTAAAATGTATTAAAATGAAGCGATTGCGTTTACGCTACTACGCTATTAAGCAGCCTTTGAAAAACAATGATAGTATTTTTTTGAGCTATTAAAACCGATTAAAGGGGTTAAAGGGTTTTATTTTTAAATTAAAAATGTCTTTAGATGTTTTTTAATACATATTACAGTTTCACGGCAAATCTATTTTCCTATTTTGCAATGCATTATACAAAGCTATTTTGGTGGAATATGTTACACTAATTTTTTTTTTAAATCGCGTTAGCCGTAGAAAAACAATGCTAACAAGTTTATTTGCAAATTTCCATTAGTCGGGGTAAAATTAAAAATTTATTTTTATTCTTAATCACACTGTATCTTGAAACATTGTTGAAAACATTTTCAAGAGAAATATACTCCCGGGGTCGGTTTCAATTTGACTCACCTTAAACATAATACGGTTTTATTTATTTGAATTACATTTTTCTGTCCTTATATATTATCAATCAAAATGTGTGATTATAAAACATTTATGTAAATTGACAACTAACTGTTAGAATGTATTATAACATGACATCTAGAGTTGAGGTTTCTGACATACTTATGTCAAACAACTGTATAAAATAATTGGCAATTAATTTTAGTTATTTGAGGCCACTCGCAAAAAATGATTTATACAGTGTATTTCACTTAAAGTCGGCACACCTCCGTATTTAGGATGGCGTTGTATATGGTAGTGCTCAAAAAGGCCTACTTTTTGATATTATATTTTTTGACGTGATGCTTTCCACGGCCTACTATCATTAAGAAAAGACCCTCAAAAATAAAAAAATAGATTAGGCATTCTTTAAAGAAATAAAATGATAGCATTTTCGATTTGATCACACCTCAAAACCCTAAATACAAAGTTTCATTATT
Organism: Anoplophora glabripennis; assembly: GCF_000390285.2. Lineage (NCBI taxonomy): Eukaryota > Metazoa > Arthropoda > Insecta > Coleoptera > Cerambycidae > Anoplophora > Anoplophora glabripennis. The sequence continues at coordinate 64,597 of NW_019416567.1, forward strand.
ATAGCTTTTACAGGGTGTTCACAAAATAGGTGCAAACTTCGAAACATTTCACTTATTGCAAAGTGTCCTGTATTAACAGTGAAAAATATTTTCAAGGTATATCCATGCAGTTTCATTGATTTTACTCATACAGGATGCTCACAATAGGACAGCCAAATTATCTATATCTTTTATTATAAGTACCAGAAATGAGTTTCACAACGAAATAATATTTAAATATGTATTACTATTTTCTATTAGTCCATCATTCACTCTTCAATTCGTCTCCTCTTATTTTTAATAACTTTTCTCAACTGATGTAGTGTTATTTGTCGACATGCTTGTCTAATTATATTACATAAATCTTAATTAAAAATTTAACGTGTTTTTCAGGATTTTATGTGATCAAATAATTAGGCCCTTCTTTTTTTGCGTTAATCTAAACGCGAGATTTTTATGAATTTTTTAAATAATGATTTCTGGGATTCAGTACATGTATTTCCTCTTCATGTAAGACAGAACCTCTACCTTCAATTATATGGAGCACTTATTCATAATGCGGTAATAGTAGNAAACTAGCAATCCTGAGGCTATTCTGAGGATTGTTTGTAAAATAATTTAAAATTTCCTGCTCGTGAATACGTCTTCTCTGTTGATTGTCCCTTTTTAAAATGCATTTTGATACAGCACCATATTCCATAAAAGTATTGTTTATTTTAAAAACTGTGCTATGCGTAATTATAGGTCTATCTGGATGTCTGTTGTTAAAAATTATACACACCTCTCTTGCCGTCCGATCATTTTCTCCAGAAAGGTGTAATATTTAAATTTTGTCATGTAAAGTTAAACTTTGAGCCATCGCAAAGAATTATGGAACTTATTTAACCATGCACAAAAAATATTACAATGTGCCACTACTTGTGAAGTTTGACATTTGTTGTCTAAACTTCTATTTTTCACAGCCTATCAAATTTTGTTCATATCATTTTTAGGCAACGTTATTTTCTGGAATATTTTTTTCAGAAAATTCTTCACAAATAATTGGATTATGGTTGTAGAATCCAGTGGCTTTTTGAATAAAAAAATTATAAATGTAATTATTTTTGTCTAAGAAGGTAATATTTGTAAGTTTTGGCATAATAACCACGAAATAATAATAATTTGACGAACTTGTTGTTTATTTTTCGTATACTAGTTTTTATGATTCTTAATAATAATGATTAAACCAGTGTTTGTTATTTAATTTTGTTTCCATTTAAAAGAATAGGTTCACCAACAAACTGTTTTTCGCAAAAATTGGTACGAATGCATTTGAGCGGTTCCTAAATCCAGTGGTGTAGTCAGATTTTTTATAAAAATATCGCTAACAAAATTTTGCTATTTTTCACTTAAAAAAAATTCGTAGTAGGCCTTGAAAATCAAAATTTCGTCTTCAAATTTTGCATCAAGATAGAGCTTTTGGAGATCTATCTTTAAAAAAAACCCGGATCAAATCGGTCCATAAACAACTGTTGTACGCGAGTGTTTCCATTCTTAATGGGTCACCCTGTAGAAATTAATTAATTTTTTTGAAGTTTTGAAATAATGTAGGAGGTGGGTAGCACAAAAAGTACACTTCTAAGAGGGGTAGGTGGTTCAAACTTAAGAAGCTTATGTAAGATCATAAGGAGTGTTTGCGTACCGAATTTCACCTCAATCGGATGAGTGGTTCAAAAGTTCTGAGGGAAAAGCGGGAAAAAAATATATTTCAACGCACTCTTATCTCCGAAACGATGCTATTTAGGAAATAAGTTTATATCATGAATGAACGTTATTTTAGCCTGTTCTAACGATTCCTGAAGTTATCCAGATTAAACCTGAATCATCCTGTAAAACATATTATCTTTACTTTAAGAAAACTTTTCTGCCTGCACGAATTATAAAAAAAATGTATTATGATTAAAATGCCTTTAATTCTTTTAAGAATTGCATTTTACTCTTTGCGGGTTTGTTCCTTTGCAATGAAAAATTATTCCATCAAAAACAGTTAAACATCAAACTTAGGATAAATATTTGCTGATGCGTTAATTTCACAGACCTTCTACCTAAGTATATCCTAATTATAAACACGAAAATGAGAAATGAGTCGTTCGCTTTGATCTTTGATCAACCTCCGTTTTTTCCATCCGGGCAAAGTGGATTATATCAGCATACCTCTATCCCGGCCCTTCCGCTAAAACTTCATTCCTAATGAATTTTACGTTTTTGATATTTTATGCCACGCCGTATTCCTGAGAGAGATACGAGGAGAATATCAAATAATCTATCAAGCATTGTCGAATTCGCATCCACCTAGTACACTTCAAAAGACCTAAAAGTTTGCACAATGCAATATTACTTTTATAGAAGTTTTGTATTTATTTTCTCTATAGACATGCTAAGGGATTATAAAACTTTTGTGTTCTCCTCCAACAAAACCGGCATTATGATGTATTTTCGTTCCGCATAAAATATCTCCCTTAAAATTTCATTTCGGATAAAAATTCTGATATTACATTCAGCCTGCTGAAATGTGAATTATGTTGCCGGCAGATGTAACAGATTGTTGGGACGAATTAAATTACATTTTCTATTATTTTCGTAACAAATGTCAATCTGTGTTGTCAAGAAATTAGCCCTGCCCTTTTCTGACGGTAGGCGTATCCATTTCACGCTGCGAGATGAAAATACATAAATATCGAGTTTATTTCTGAAAATGTTAGCTGTTATGTAGCTGTAAATCAAAGTGAATAATCAAATTGATGATTCTACATAAGGAGATAGGAGAATTTTTATTTAAGACGTTGTAGAAAATGAGAAGGCGTAATTAATGAGTTAGGGAATATATCCGCTTTTTTTCAAAGGACCCCGCACAAACCTTATGCAAATTTATCCCCGGTGGATCTCTCTAAAATTTTGGGAATGAACTCTTCAGACCATCCTGATCAGAAGTTCTCATGGGCACAAAACCCGGAATCCGCTTCCAACCCTCCAAAATCACCCCCAAAGGTAAGGGGCTCATTATACCACACCACCAAAAAAGTATCACACCAACAAATTTAATATATAGTTTCTGGTTTATTTTTGAGCGCTGGACACGAATACGTCATCATTTTTGCTCTTGCACGTATCAGTCTTCAGCAAATCGCTGAAGAAGCTTGCGATATCTAGTTTCTGGTCTATTTTTTGGTCTGATACTTTTTTGGTGGTGTGGTATAGTGAGCCCCTTAACTTTGGGGGTGATTTTGGGGGGTTGGGAGCGGTTTCCGGTTTTTGTGCCCATGAGAACTTTTGATGAGGATGCTCTGAGGAGTTCATTCCCAAAATTTGAGAGAGATCCACCGGGGATCCATTTCCATAAGGTTTGTGCGGGGTCCTTTAAAAATCCACATCAAAATTAAACGCATTGCCAAATGGACACGTCATTCGAAAGATAATTTATTGCTCTATCGGACTGTGTTTTTGGTTGCTTCGTTAGATTTAATGTTTGTGAATTTCCATTCATTTCAAATGAAATGTCAAGTTGATAAAATTGATCATTTTCGGTACTTGCTTCTTTTTGTTTTAAATCGAGACGGAGAAAACGGTAAGCCTCAAGCTGCTTGGGAATTTTTTTCGCGTTTTAAGGAAGGTAATTTCAACCTTAAAGGCATGAATCGTTCCGGTCGCCCTGTTGAATTTGATGAAGAGCAATTGAATTAGCTCCTTCACGAAAACCCAAGACAATCAAGAATGGAATTGGCTCAGGAGATGGGATGTGACCACAAAACGGAAGTAAACCTTCTGCATTCAATGGGAAAAGTTCACAGACAATGCATGTGACATGTTTTGAACGGAAACAATAAGAATCAACGCTCTGCAATTGCCGCTGGTTTGGTCTTTTATCATCGAGCAACACGTGGTCATAAGGAACGTTTTCTTCATCGTATTGCGACTGGTGATGAAAAATGAACATGAGACAGCGGAAAGAATGGTAAGCACCAAAAACCAAGCACCTCCGCGAACAAGACCAACACTTCATCCTCGAAAGACAATGTTATGCATCTGTTGGGTTTGGAAAGGGATTCTTTATTATGAACTCTCGCCAAACAATCAAACCATCAACGCAGAACTCAATGTCCAACAACTACGGTAACTCCGCGCGGGTATTCACCTTATTTTGCAGTATGACAATTCTCATAAAACAGCCATTCGGAAGTAGAATTGAGCAGTTCATTTCATTACTCTGTTTTAAGTTTCTCTTGACTGACCGCAGTATGTTTGTGTACGTTTCAGAATGTGACAGCCGACTCTGTAATTTAATAAAATATTCATAGAATTTCTTTTATAATCAAATTCTGTAGCTAAAATATGCAGAATATTTCAGAAGTATAGTAAAATTAGGCAATACCTCTGTTATAGCGTTAATACTTTCCCTACATCTAGTTACCTGTAAATGATCTCTTGTGTTGTCTCAAAGGTAATTCTTCGCCCAATTTTTACCAAAAATTATATTTTTACCGAAGAAAAACAAACAATCGTACAATTTCAATTATTTCGTCAATCACTTTTTATCATTAAACCATCCAAAAGGAGTTTATATTTGATTCCAATAATTATAACATTGGTTTAAAGGTAGGAGTGTGATAACGTTTCTCCGGGTACATATAAAAAAATATATAAACTTTACATTCTAGTATATTTACAAAATGACTGATTTAACCGTTTGTTTCAGGTTTTCACTTAAGTGGCGTCGTAACAGCTTGCCGTTCTTCACCAACAGCAACGTTACCCTGTGGAGCGTCAGAACCGCCACAAAAATTTAAAGTCTCTGTTAGTTTCGATAGGTAAGTTTTTTCCTAATTAATAATCATCTAATTTTTAAAATACTGTTCTTCCCCTTTTTTTTGGAAAGTAATTTGAGGCATTATTAAATATTGTACTTCTGTGATTTCTTTTTTTTTTTTCTTCTTTAGAATAAATGAAGTCTTTTTTTTAATCAATTTCAGACAACATAGCAAAAGAAGTAAATAGCTCACCTGTAAAAATCATGGCTCTTTAGGGTCTCCTAGTTTCAGAGGTTTGGATATATCTCAAAGTTGTTTTAAAAATCATTAAGTTGACATTGATATCTAATTGTGATGTTTAAAGTCCCTCTCTTACAAATAGTTTTTTTTTTCTTATTAGAGTTATTTACTCTATTACTTTTCTGTGTGAATTAATGATAGATAATATTATATCTAAATAATAATAAAATGGGTTTTGAGAAAATTTGCATACTTGTGTTGATCACATGGACTAGTTATATAGTTAAAATTTAAATTCCTTTAAGTTCGGTAGAGTAGAAGATTCAGGTCATTGATATATTCTGAAAATCGGAAGTATTTTATTAAATCTGAAGATGGTCATGCAGATCTTCAGAAAAATAGTACTTTAGAAAAGTAATTTCTTAGGGTGGTTTCGTATGAGGCAGAATTCTCTTTTATCTTATTAGATTTTACTCAGATGTGCTTCATATTATCTTACAAATGTTAAGTATTCCTTCTAATTGCTTTAATATTTGCATTTAATTTATTTTATGCATATTGGATAGAAATTTTCATAGATTTATCACGATCAAGGCAGAGGGGATGTAAACGCTGAAGATATAATTTCACTGAGAGTTAACTTAGAAACCAGTTAGGAAAATGCTTAACAGAGTGTCTGTCTTAAGTCTTTTAATATTGATACATTTCGTCAGTCAAAAGTCAAACTCTACTATTATTTGAAAGATCCATCGATTAAAAGCGAATTCCCACAAAATAAAATCGGATTTTGGGAAATAGCAGGGATTTTTTAAATCTATTGCTGTATCTGTTTTACCACTTGATTAGTTCAGTTTGGTGAAATTGTCCAAACTAGAAGTGACCATGATTTGAACTAACTATAGGTTAAACAAAACACACATCTACTCCATTTTAAATTTTGACTTTTTGACGTCTATTCAATTTCAGTTTAATTAGGTTGTTGCTATCAATCATACTGTGCCCAACATACTTACAATCAACATATCTTCTTCGGATGAATCCATATCCATTATTATTATTTGTAGGTTATGTTTTGTTCGGTGATCTTGTTCATTTACTAACCACGATATTAGGCTAGGTTAGATCGGAAAGGGAGGAACTGATTTTGGTGGTTTGTTCACTTGTTTAAAAAAAAAAACGAACTTGGTCAAAACTCTACTGAAAGTGAATTAATCAAAGTGACCAAGTGTGTAAAACAAATATAGCTCATGTCATAACTTTAGGATGTCGTTCCTTGGATCATTTGACTAAAAAGCAAAAGTCCAAAATTTTTTTGAAACTGTGCCTCTTCGGTATTCAAGATAATTAAAACTAGCTTTCTTACTTTTGATGGTTATATTTTAATTAAAATTTAATTTGTGACAATAAATTATATATTGAGATGAAATCAGACATGAAAGAGCAAATTAAAATTTAAATCAAATGTCTATTTAAAAGACAAAGCAGTAAATATAATGGTTTGAAATGGTTATTATAAAATTAAGAAAATATTTGAAAAAATAAATTTTATTGTTAGTATTGAATCAGTAGTAGGAATCATCGGTTTATTAGAATAGGATAAATTTCAAAATTCAAATAGAAAATTAATTATAAATTTGTTCAGATAAAGCATATGCCAAGAAATTGTTAATAAAAAAAAATAAATAAAAATAATTCAAATTCATACCGATATCTAATAAAAGTTAAAATGTTAGAGTGTTTATAAATAGTTATAATATATGGTATAATACTAATTAGGAAAATATATTAAGGTTCAAAAAAAAAGTTGTATATCAATAAATCAATATGTCAAAGAAATGTCAAAAATTAAAGTGGGATTCACATGGAATCAAGTAGTAAATAGAAAAGTAATATAAGAGTAGAGAATGAGAAATATTTTGAAGTAGAATGTAAATGAGATTGTTAAGAAACTATAATAGGGCATAAGTGTAAAGGTTAAGTGAAGTGAGGTGAGTGAAAAAGAAAAAAATGGCAAGTAAAAAGAAAGCAGAATCAGATATGTGAAAAGACCTTAACAGGGGAAGAACCAAAATCAAGGTAGTGAGAAAAGAAAAATAATTATTGATTAGTTAAAAAAAAAAAAATTGGGAGAAAAGTCAAATATTATAGAAAGACAATAAAAGAACACGGAATACAAGTCGAAGCAGCAAAAAGAAAACGAACTATACGCATAAGCAGCAGAGAGAAAGCGGAAAGCCAGCAGCCGAGAGGAAGAAATACAATCACAGGCGAGGTCCAGGAAACCAGATAAATAAGAGGCCAGAGTAGCAGCATCAGTGGCAGGTCCCAGGAAATTCCTCAGAAAACGGTATAGCAGATAGTGTCCAAACAACTACCGAAACCGGAAAGGAAAGGAAATAAACATATAATCAGTATATAAATGAAAAGGTACCAATTTTTAATTGTCGTATACAGTTTGTGCACAAATTAACAGTAAAATTCGTTTGAAAATCTTGATAAATTCAAAATCAATCATTTGAAACAAATTTAAGTCAGTGATATATCAAGCATCATCAAAATTTTTGGCCAATTATTTAAATTTGTAGATAGTAAGATTAGATATAAGGAGGAGCATATTAAAACAAGAAATTACACGAGAAAATATAAATTACGTCCAAAAAAGCAACCAGTAATACAGTAATTTAACCAGATCGAAATAAATTCTTGTTTTAATTGGTCAAAACATTGTAAGAACTTCAAAATATTTGATAATTTGTGTGACATTTCTAATTTGAAATATTGATATACCAGATAAATATTAATAAATTAATTTAAACATCTATTGTTTTAAGTTGTTAGTTTGCATGGTTTCTGGAAGAATAATAGTTTGAGTTGAACCGACTACTGAGCAGGGTCTAAAGCTAGCAGGGCAAAGGTATACAACCAACACTACACTAAAAATCAAAATTACAGGTTACACAAAAATTAAATTTAAAATTAATTTGCCGCTCATATAAACACATAAAAAAATCACATAACTTAACCATAACAATATATATATATATTTACGAAATGAGCAGATTTATTTTACTACATTGAATATACTATATACTGAATCCGCTTTTAACCGAATGAATCTTTTAAATAATTGTACAGTTGCACGAACTCTGACCGATGAAATATGTGGAAATCCCAACGCCCGACTTCTTTGATATTTGTGTATGCTCATCCTTTACAAAACTTTGGAAGTGTCTGGATGTGCTTCGACGTCTGAAGGATTTTGTCAATTCATCTAAAATTTACACGCCATAAAGCACGAGTTCCGATGTACAATTTAAGTTTTTATCTGCCAAAGATATAACATGTTCGGGCTGAGCCAGAATCTTTTATAAAATTTATGGCTTTTGTGAAATTTTTAAATTGATGTTTAGTCTGGAGACGGAAAATTAAAAAGACTTGTAGCCTCGAGTGCACACTGACGCTAACTTTGTTAGCTAACTATGTTTACTTAGTAACTAACGTTCACTAATCAAAGTAAACGAAAAGTTCGCAGATAATATTTTGGCATATTAATATGAGACGTTTAAAATAAGTAACCAAATTACTAATATATATTCTCAATTAATTCGAGAATTTATTCAATTATAAGAAAATGAACAGCCTGACCATGGCCTAACATTTACTCTGGTATAAGCTTTAGCATGTGAAATCTAACTGCCACTATAAAGTCAATAATATGTTAAGCCGGGTCCAGACGCTAAGTTTTGCACAACGTTTTACCTGCGCAGGCATAAAACGGAATGAAATCGTTGCAAATTTAGAGCGTCCACACAGTGCAAATATGTCTCTATTTATTTACTTAGTTTTCGAGAAATCAACCAGTATTGTTCTGGTCAATTTTTGTAAGAAAGAAAAAATAAATATTTTTGTAATTGTTTATCTATGTGCTACAGTTTCAATCTCTTTGAATTTTTGAATTTTTCGACTAAAATTTCGTATGTCTGGCTCTTTTTGTTTCTGTCCTACATTCCTTTGATTTCGAGGGAAACTTTTATACAAGTCAATAAATTATGTAAAAAACTCACGGGAATATTGACGAAGGTCTGCCATTTTCCGTGTTGAAATGTGCAGGTAAAACGTTGTGCAAAACCTAGCGCCTGGACCCAGCTTAAGGGCAGGATAAGTATAAGTAATGTAACAAAAAATCATGAACGAATCACGTAGCAAGTCTTACATAAGTAAGCTGGTATATATTTGAAAAAATCTGTTGAACAGTTCTGAAAAATATATCAAGATGTTATGTAATGTATATAATGTACATTTAGTATGCTCTCGCAGCAGTGGTAGTTTGTCAAAACACAAAGAAAAGAAAAAGTACATGATGGATCAGAACTTTATTTAAAAAATGCACTGGATCTTCTCTGTTATCAGATTTGACAATAGAAGACCAAAGCGATTTTAAACGCTTTAGAAGAATATTCTCACCAGCTTTTAAACATCTTAGATTTGTTTGGATCAAAGTAGTTTATCAGGATAGTAATGATATAAAGAATATTTGTTCTTGTTCGGGAAGTGAACGTCAAGCCAGTTTCTCACTAGAAGTGTGGAATGTGCAGGGCATCCGTCTTGTTGAAATATTAGTTTTCTGAACTCCAAATTTTCGCTATCTAGTTCTGCCAAAACAAAATTATTGCGAATTTCCAAATACGAATTTACGATTAAGATTTTTTTCCAAAAAGTAAGGACAAATTTTAAGATACACTATGCCACACCAGACATTTACCTTTTTAATTTCTTAGACTATTAGTTATCAATCGAAAATTTAGATTATCTTTAGACCAATATCGACAATTTTGAGAAGAAACCACGCCATTAGTTGTGTTTGTTTGTTTTATTACATATTTGATTACTGCCCATGGCTTCCCAAGATAAGCAAAACTTTTTATCAATAATCTTTTATCGGAATTTATGAAAATAATATTAAAGGGATGTTTTTACCGAAAAAATCAGAATCAACAACTTCCAGTAATAGTGTTTGGTCATTTGGATGTAAATTTACAATATACAGAATTGTGTACTATTTCTCTTAAGCTGTTTGAAAAATTTTTAGGCAAACCTTTGAGAAAAATTATTTAAAGAAATGTGAAAAGTACCTAAGTTCCATTTTTAAACAAACAAACAAAACTTGATTTGGATCCCAGTTCTCAAAATCAAAACACAGTAGGCCCATTATACATAAGAAAAAATGCTTTACCAGCCCCTGAATATATGTCACATTTTTCAAAACACCCTGTACATGATAAATTGCAAGATATTAGAAGGAGTGCAGCGACTAATGGATTGCATTTTTTGTTTTCTAGGTGTAAAATAACTTCAGTGACATGCAGTTGCGAAACGAAAGATATATTTTGGTGCCAGCACGTCGTCGCCCTGTCACTTTATCGTATCCGGAATGCCGAAAGTGTGAGGTTACGCGTCCCTATTTCAGGTAAGATACTTTAGTTTTTGACTGGCTTGCACAAAAACTTATAATGGCTCAATGGTCAGCTAAGATCTGTCTCGAGCGGTCATTACTGAAGAGGGTGAAGGTTTTCAAGATAAAGTCAGGCTGAAAAGATGTTTCGTTTCAGATTTTCCTACTATTTGTTTCGTCAGTGGACATTTTCTGTAGACATTACTTTTGCTATACAGAGTGTTGTTTTTTATTCAAATAGTGTTTTTATAATGAGCGGTAGGGTAGATCTTGATAAAAAAAAGTAGATTGCTAAAAAATCTACTTTACTAATAGTTGGTTAGAAAATTGTTCTCAGATTAAGAAATTTTACAAACAAAAAACATTACGTTTTTAAACATGCATATAATATTAAATCAAATGAAATAAAACACAGAATTAAATTTAAATGACCCTATCACAGATAAAACAGTCATAAATCTGTCAAATAGATAACTTAGTATTTTAACTTATGATTTATCAATTTATTATTATTATGTTTTGTGTTGAATTATCCTTTATTGTCAAAAAAAATATATTACTTCATGAAATTGCCATGTTATTGAACAACAATATAATCAAAATACCGAACAAACCGTTGCGGACCTTTTTAGTCAAAGATTCGCCCTTTAAAGTTGTATCGTAAAGTTGTATTGTAAAAAGGTGTATCAACAATATAAATAAAAATCTACCATCATATGTATAGTAAGAGATATGCAGAGGATCTTTTGTAAACCTTTTACCATTAAGGAATTACAATATTTTTCTAGATAACTGTAATAAACAACCAATAATAAATTCAATTTAAAAATAGAAAAGGATAATACTTTACCTTTTCCAGACATTTTGATTAAAAACGAAACAATTCGTTAGAAATAAGTGTTTATAACAAACCAACGCATACCAGCATATTTAAATTTTAAATTTAAAAGACATAATTAAATGTTGGTGAGGTAGAGCCAAATTAAATTTCTGAAAAGCTGAAATTCTTAGCGATGAATAAAAAATTTATAAATAGGCAATCAAAGCCCTGGAAATTGTGTTAATAGAGTTTTTAACAATATTGAAAATAAAACAAGTTCTATCAAACAACAAAAAGAAATTACTTATGCAATGAAAATTCCACATATTCTTGTATTATCGGAAAAATCAAGGAGAATAAGTAACACATTTAACTTTAGAACCTAGAGGATTTTTTTATTACAATAATTACGGTTTGGTGAATATTCTATTGATACAGCTACGGTGAATGTAAACATAATATTGCGGCTGCAGGACGTATGGACACCAATCATTTTCCAATTCATGTACGAATTACTGAAAAATTTGTAATAGTTTTGCCAAGGTCCTGGTTTTCGTTTTTTCTTGTTTTTATTTTCTTATGCATTTAAACTATTTTAATTGCTTTCCAAGAATAACGATCCAATTTTGTTTATTAGGTATATTAACTCTTTTATTACCATTATTCTATTTTTTATATTGGAAATGTCAGAAACAAATTTTTGATTTGACAAAATCCAAATGTACATTATCCAACGTTTCCTTTCATCACCTAGTAATTTTAGAATCAGGCTGAACATATCTCCTACATTTTTTTTAATCAAGATTCTATTCATTCCAACTTTTCCTTGTGGAAAAGACGTAAAGTGTTGAAGAAAATAATGCATGATATCTTTACTGGCATGTCACTTTCAATAGATTCCATTTGATAATTTCTTATTTACTCTGTAAACTAATAATTGCTCTAGAGAGCACTACATACCCTTCACGAATTACAAAAGGGCCACATCTTCGTAGTGTTTAACGCCACGCTTTTATTTGAAGAGTAGAAGGAATGCTGTGCATAGCCTGGCCTGAACAAAAATTAAGACGGTTTGTTTTCAATTTAACCAGTGTAAAAAGTACGCAAAAATCAAAACAAGCTACAAGCGGCGGGACTGTTGAGGCAGCTCATTGAATTGTACGTCAGTTTCAGAATTAATCGCATTTCAATTACTCTCAAATTACCCACAATTAGTCAGTTGGAAGTTTATGTATACGCGGAACGTTCAAACATCTTGTACCGTGCTCAGACGCACAAGTGAGTCGTAAAATGTGAGATTCTGCAGTGCCATTTAAAATTCGTGAAATATTGCCGAGCTTGTTGTTCTTTGTGGAAAAACTCGATATTTTTGTACCCCAAGTTTGTGTAGTGTTCAGTAGTTATATCAGTAAAGCTCTTATACATAGTGATTCATTAATAATGGGACAGAGCTTAAGGGCATGTTGCTGACCTCAAAATAGAGCGATTAAGCCAAATATGCCTTATCCGAATGCTGCTCCTTTTCGATCTACAGGGTGTTGTTGAAAAAATATTTTCGATTTTTTTTAATATCTTGAGCATCTTTGAACGGATTGTCTTGAAAGTTTGTACACCTATGTTTTCTGAGGTGGTAATTACGGAAATGGTAACTATTCTGCAATCACATCTAGGATGCGCTAGTTGTAGTGTTCCGTCGGAGTAAACATATGTCAAACTTTTTTGTCCTTCAAAAATCTGAATTTCCAATAAGAAATTATTAAACTACGTTCAATTCTAAATAAAAAAGATATACCTGTTAAAAATCGATAAACTTAACCGTTTTCGAAATAAGAACGATTTACTATTTCTTTACAAAATTATTTGTTTGAACGTACGCCTTTAAATAAGATGACTTAATTACGAATTAAGACAAACACAGTAACAACTGAAAATTTCATTATGCTTAAGTCTAATTACAAAAGATTCTCAAAGTGGCGACCATTGTTTTCAATACATTTTTTTTATTCTCGTTAAAATTTTTTCTGACACTGAATAGACTTCTTTGTTGGTTTCTGATAATGTTAACAGATTCTTGCATGTATTTTTGCCCACAGCTCTTCTCGAGTATGTATAACATCTTTATAAACTAAAGATTTAACGTTACCCCAGAAATAAAAATCTAGGGTATCTAAATCAGGGCTACGCGCAGGCCAAGGCACTTCGCTGCCGCGACCAATCCAACGGTTTCGAAAACTTATATCAAGATATTCTCTTACTGGTCGGGCGTAATGTGCGGGAGCACCATCATGCATAAACCAAAAGGGAAATTTAAGGGGATATTTCCAAGAACGAGGGGCAAGTCATTTGTTAAAAAATTTAAATAGTTTTCCCCATTAAGTGGACGGGGTAACACAAATGGTCCCAAAATGTTATCGGAAAGTATTCCACACCAAATATTTATTGAGAATTCATGCTGAAAATGTTGTTCTCGTGGCAAGTGAGGATTTTCCAGTTCCCAGGAATGGCTATTTCTCCAATTAAATACACCGCGCCGGGTAAATGTAGCTTCGTCCGTAAACAATATTTTATTATAAAATGTAGGGTCAGCATTTTGTTGCCGACGAAGAAACTGTGCGAACCGAAATCTACCAGGAGGATCTTGTGGCATCAACTGTTGAACCGGACGAAAATGGTAAGGATACAATTTTTCTTTGTGGAGTATTCTGAAGACGGAAGGCTGACTTACACCAGTAGCTGATGAAATTCGGCGTGTGCTTGTTTGCGTGTTTTCGGCAATTCGCACTAAAACATCCTCTTCTTGCTCCGCCGCTAATACTTTAGGCCTTCCAACGTCTCGTTTAGGGCGAAATGATCCCGTTTCTCCTAATCTGTCGTACAACGTCTTGAAAAGCTTGTGGTTAGGTTGTCTGTTATTTGGATATAACTCCAAGTACCTCGCTGCTGCATGACGACCACAATAATTTTCTTGGGCATACACACATACCATGTTTCTCATTTCAACAAACGAATAATCATTATGACGCGGCATTTTAATGAAAAAAATCACAAACGAAGAAGAACTAAACTGTCTAGTATTTATAAGTTGCTTAGAATTGACATAAATAATACATGACATTTCATTGACAGCGGCCTACTTCATTAAGTCATCTTATTTAAAGGCGTACGTTCAAACAAATAATTTTGTAAAGAAATAGTAATAGTTCTTATTTCGAAAACGGTTAAGTTTATCGATTTTTAACAGGTATATCTTTTTTATTTAGAATTGAACGTAGTTTAATAATTTCTTATTGGAAATTCAGATTTTTGAAGGACAAAAAAGTTTGACATATGTTTACTTCGACGGAACACTACAACTAGCGCATCCTAGATGTGATTGCAAAACAGTTACCATTTCCATAATAGGGTTGTTGACCAAATTTCAAAAAGTAGATAATATAATTCTACACGTACTAACTAGTGTTTATACACAATTAGAGATTCAGAAATGCGTCAGAACAGTTTTAAAATAATTATTTAAAACTGATTCTTTTATAACAATTCAAAACTGCTGTGACGTCATAAGGGGCACCTTGTAATGAAATTATGTGTAAATGATTGCGTAAAGGAAAAATATTGGAAGAAGAAGACGTTCTGTCATCACTGTCAGTAGTGTCAGTCTGTCAGTGACACAGTCGTATAAAATATTTTCAAGTCTACGAGTTATTTTCCTTAATCTTCAAATTCCTTTATTAAGTAAAATATTATTTAGTAATAATCATTTAATAGCTTTTCTTATAATTAAAGCAGCATGTGTGAATCGGGATTTGTGAAAGCTACTTCGCAAATTTTACCGAAAATTGATATTTTTATGATCATGAATTGAATTTTTAAAAAGAGACAAGCGTTTTAATATTGGCGAAATCAGAGGTATAAAAGCAATCAGGTAAGGATCAATATATTTAACGAATGATTTTATTGTGTTTATTTATATAAAATACCTATTTATTTATGGAAATTTATAGTGCAGTTCGGGAGTCTTATGGAGATAATGCAATTGGCTATGTGGAATGTGGAACAAAACACCACTTAAATTTTGTTGAATCCATTACAATCAGGAAATTAATAATAACTATCACAAATACTCTTAATTGATAGACTGCTGTCACTAGTGTCACTTTTGTTTAAAAAACAGGAAACAGGGCAGCAGGGTTTGATGGACAATTTTGACATATTTTCTTCTTCTTCAAAATTATGCAATAGGATCGCTACTAGCTTCTTGTTCAATTGCCCCTTATGACGTCAGACTAGTTTTTAAGTAACGCAAAAATTCATAAATGATTTCTACCACTAATTTGTCATATATTTAAAATTTGACTATACAGGCAGGTTCTTTTATATAAAATCTTTGACTCAACAACAATTTGTATATGGTTTGTTTTTATAGTGGACCCTATTACCACCTCAGAAAACATAGGTGTACAAACTTTCAAGACAATCCGTTCAAAGATGCTCAAGATATTTTAAAAAATCGAAAATATTTTTTCAACTTTAACACCCTGTAGATCGAAAAGAGGCATCATTCGGATAAGGCATATTTGGCTTAATCGCTCTATTTTGAGGTCGGCAACATGTCCTTAAGCTCTGTGCCATTATTAATGAATCACCCTGTATAGTCAACTAAAGATTATCATTTGATTACTTTTGTGTATATTGGGTTGCATAAACACAGTAATCAGTAATAGTCATATAAAAATTTCAATCCTACCCCATACATTTTTAGGAAAACACCACACAAAATGGTATGTACTCACTTTTAACCTAGCATCTGTCAAAGATTTAAGATTTAACTGTTATCGAAATAAAGATAGCATTATTACTTCAGTAAAACTGTTGTATATTCAATCCAACCTATTCATACCTAATATCATTGTATAAGTAAATATTTACTTATACAATGCTAATATACATGTATATACTAATAGATATTTTAGAAATATTCGCAATTTATATTCGTACGGGTACAATAAGAATCGTATGAACAATGTTTAAGTCTTTTATAAATGTGAGTTTAGAATGAAAACTATTGCAGCACTCCACAAGGTTAAAAAATCTGGGTTTGGCCATGCAAAAATGACGTCACAAGTTCATGTACGCTTTTTATTCAGTCTAACAATGTAGAACTATTAGCTCTTGAAGTTGAAAGTTGAAAATCTATTTATCGTTGTAACTTTTTTATTTCGCATTAAATTTCGATAATTTTTGGGCAAAAACTATTTTATTGGAAGCTATTTCTACAATATATTCAATTTACCAATAGCTATTTTGAGGTCACGGGGATAAAGCACCCTCGCGGTCTTGTCTCCCAAAATATCGAAAAGACTACTTTTTTAAATGACATTTGGTACTACATACTTATTTTGTTGAATGAATGACTAATATTTGATTTCATGTCTTTATTATTATTAAATAAGATATGTCTGAAATATGTAGTATGGTATCAAAAACGGATTTATTGAAATGCATTAGTCTGTTTTTCGATGTGCAACAACCAAAGCAAATCATTTAATAAGAACATCATGTTTTCCATTTTCAAAATAATAAAAACATTTTCAAAATGTGAGTTGAAGAGCTTATCACTAAAATCGCTTGGATTTGTTTATGGTATTTTAAAACGACTGACTACATATAGCTGTCTATGCTTTATAGTCCAGAAGTAATATTAAAGAAATGAGTAAGGCACCGAATAATTAACATTTGTCAACTTAATGTCAGAATCCAATAAAGATTTGTATAGGGCTACACATAAATTACTGAATAATGTTGTTCTACTTATTTTGATACTAAAACCATTTTGTATTTATCAGTACGTAACCGCTTAAATCACTCTCCACGTGACGTCATGCGCCAAGCAACCGATTTTAAAATATTTCACGGGAATGTGGTATCTCCTACTCTTACCATGAAATACCATAAATTGCAACGACACCAAAGGAGCATTATGAAACTTTGTAGTGTGCATATATTTGTGGTTGCATAAGTTATGTAACGATAAATATCCCTTTCCAGAGTTTCGGTTCCGCCCTGTGTATATTTATCGGTCTAATTTTGGACTACGTCGCGCCTAGGCAAATTGCTTTCTGTTAGCTCACACGCTAATAAAACAACAGTGGTTGCAGAAATATCCGTGTAGTTATACCTAGTCAGGCACACGAAACGCATCATTAATTCGTTTTAAAGGGGATGTGATAATGCGTCGAAGCCACCCGCCTTTCGTCGAGCAATCGAATCGATATGATGATAGCGACCTGTATTCCCGCCAGGAGATAATGCTACACTTTTATAGGGAAAACTTTATAGTTTTCCATCGCCGCGAGGCGTCCAAGTTGGTCTGTGCCCAGAAAAACTGTAATATGAAATCGTTACAGCGCCTGGGCGGAGACTTGGACGCCGTTCAGACTTCAGAAAGGTGTGGTTTGGATATTTATTATTAGACGATTTTGATTCATTATTTCTTCACAGTGTACGAGCTGGCATAGTAATTAACAATGTTATTTAGACATTAACTAAATGAAAATGCATCGTACATTATTGGAAAAAATGTATTACCTTCAAGTTACGTAAAATTTACGATATGCGTGTTCACAACCAGAAATATAAAAATATGTATTTGATATGATTTTACTAGAGGCTCTGGGTTACAGGAATTTAATTTCATAAAAATATTGTTAAACTCTGAAGGAAACTGACGTAAATTTACAATTTTAAATTAAAAATATTATACAACAAAACAATAAGGATACGCTTGCTTATGCCGTTCGCAGTTAGGTAATATGAGAAAAAATCGTAATTATAGATATATAGATAGGTAATGACTTAAAAGTATTTGTTATTTGTACACTCATTTGAATCAAAATTATTAACCTGTTTTCTATGCTTTTATAAATTTCCAATCGAAAAATTATAATTAATTTATATCACACTGTAGATAAAGGGATTAGTAAAGATTTTCTGTCAGCCCTGTTTACAGATTGGTAACTAAACGTACTAAACCCTGTTATTATGTTCTGTTATTATGAAGTTACAGATTCTGAACTCTACCCACCCACCATATCATTCATATCAGCGATATTTCATATTATACATCATGGGAAAGGTAAAATTGTTACATCGTTCCTACATTCATTCATATTATTTATCATTACATTTTTAACGAAATCTAATTAGTTGAAAGCAGGAGGTTGCTCAAATTGGATTCTGTGAAACAAGGAAAATATAAGGTTTAACTATTGCTATCTCTGTATCTGACACAGAACGTAGAACTCGACAGCGTAAGCACTGGCAACATGATACAACAAAATCCACCATATATTATCATGTTTTAGTGATATTTCGTTCCTATGGATTGGTGGTATCATACATTTAGCCTTCTATTTTCACGGTTTCCATCTTATTTCATTATTTGTGGTCACTGATGAATCCGTTCAGTTGAGTTTCGTTCTTTTCTTTCTGTTTATATTATGAAATAATTAATTTTCTCCAACTTTATAAATTATACATTATACATTTATGTAAAGAAAGTGATTAAAATTGTTTTTGAAGAAGTTTTCAATGGAAAATAATAAGAGCGAAGATTTTTTTGATTTGTTTAAGGATAAAGTGGTTTCTAAAACAAAGAAGTTTTGTTTTAAGAAAGACAAAATAGACAAAACTAATGAAATTGGTGCAAGTGAAGGAGGCGTTAAGTCACCATTTTTTGCAGAAAAATGTGTAAAACGTGTAGCAACAGTAATTGAATCGAAAGAAAAATTGGACAACAGTTTTATAAAGGACAGTGTAGAAAGACAGTTATACAACATTTTTAATGAAGCATTTGAAGAAGATGTGGTGAAAAACGATATATGTAATGAAACCCAAAGTAAAACGTTACCTTCAAATAATTTAAGTTGTACTGGAAGAAAAAATTCCACCATTCGTTCTAGTTCCACGGTGAAAAATAGCGCAGTTAAATCGAATGATAACAAAAATGTTGCTGTAGCACCGGTATTTTTGTTCAATAAGAATAAATCGGATACTTCCAGAATAAATAATTGTAAATCGTCTAGCACTTCAAATGCTATCAAAGGAAAAAATGGTTCTGGAAATTTAAAACAAAAACAATTAGTGAAGAGCAGTTCAAAATTTCAGTTTAAGAAAACATCAAACTCTGTAAATACTCCAAGCAGTGCCTTATTTAATTGTCCAGATAGGTCCAAGCTGACAGATGCAGTTGATTTTTCACCTAAAAGTGAATTTCCTAATACCAATTCACATTCAAATGACTTACTTCAAGATCGTACGGGCAGTTATGCAGAGAATATTAATAGACAGTTTAATCGACAAGAATCCATACATTCAAACAAGGAAGACAGTGTGAATTCATTAACAGAAGTGAATACAGATAACACTGATAATAGTTTATGTAATTCTTCCCCTGTGATCAAACCAAGAAAATTTGTTTTTAAAAAGAAGAACCATATTATTTCTTCAAGTAGTCTCAGCCAGTTGTCTTCAAAACAGTCTGAAAATAATTCCTTTTCAGTACATGAAACACCACAAACGAAAGGTTTAAGAGTAGGTGAAAGTCCTATAATTATTAGTTCTGATGAATTATTTCATAACAATAAAAAAGACGTATCTCCTAGACAAGTAACAGAAGTTAAGAAGAACCTTTTTCCTAGCGCAGGCTTTGATGATACAGTTTTATGTGTAAGCCAATCCTTAGAAACTACTCAGGCTGATTACATGAGTGATGAACAATTTGAGAAACTTTTCTGTAGTGGTAACACAGAATTAAATAGTATTAATCAAACAACTTCGTCAAAATCATCGACCTCCGTAGATGAGTTCAATTTAAATGATATAGATTGGAATGAAGAGTTTGAATCTGAAAAACTAAATTCAGATATTTTAAAAGAAGTAGGTGATGTCAATTGGCAAGAAGATGTATTTTGTGATAACACGTATCCTAAAGATGTATTTTCTCAAAACACTATTCCAGAATTTTTGGGAGTGCGTGGAGACGACTCTTTGGAATTTAAAAGGAATTATCATTTCTCAGAGGTGATGATGGAAGTGTTACGTGAAAAATTTGGATTAAGGAATTTCCGTCCCCATCAGAGAGAAGTTATTAATGCAAGTTTGAATAGACACGATTGTTTTGTGCTAATGCCGACAGGAGGAGGTAAAAGTTTGTGTTATCAGCTGCCAGCCATTTTAAGTGAAGGTGTTACAATCGTTATATCGCCACTTAGAGCACTAATAAGCGACCAGGTAGATAAATTAAATGGCCTTGATATTCCCGCTGCACATTTGTGTTCGGATGTGACAGAATCAGCTACGAAACAAATTCTATCGAAGCTTCATATGCGTGAGCCTGGAATTAAACTTTTATATGTAACTCCTGAAAAAATAGTCGCTTCAAATAAATTAAAGGATACGTTTGATTCTCTTTATCAACGTGATAAATTATCAAGATTCGTCATAGATGAAGCCCATTGTTTATCGCAATGGGGGCATGACTTTAGGCCTGATTATAAACAGCTTTCATTGTTACGAAGACAGTATGCAACAGTACCGATAATATGTTTGACCGCTACTGCAACAAAGCAGGTAGAAACAGATGTAATAAACAGTTTAAAATTGAAAAACGTCAAAAGATTTATTCGCAGTTTTAATCGACCAAACATAAAGTATCAAGTCCTACCTAAATCCAATAGGCTAGCTGTCAAGGAAATATCTGATTTAATAAAGAAACGTTTTGCGAAAAAGTCTGGTATCATCTACTGTTTGTCAAGAAAAGACTGTGAAACCTTAGCAACCAATTTGAACACTTTGGCTATTAAAACGAAACCTTATCATGCGGGCATGAGTGATAAAGTTAGAGAGAATATTCAAAGGCAATGGATGCAAGACCAGTTTCATATTATCGTAGCAACCATAGCGTTTGGCATGGGAATAGACAAACCAGATGTTCGATTCGTCATTCACAACTCGATTCCAAAGTCGGTGGAAGCATTTTACCAAGAATCCGGTAGAGCAGGTCGTGATGGAGAAACGTCATACTCTTATCTGTTTTATAATTATTCAGATGTCGGTAGACTGCAAAAACTAATGCAAATGGATAGAAATTCAAATAAAAAGGCACTTGATGGACACATGGAAAACTTGAAGCAAATGGTCGCTTTTGCTGAAAATGTAGTTGATTGTAGACGACGCCTGCAATTGCTACATTTAGGTGAAAATTTTGATCGTCAGATATGTGTACAAAATAAAGAGACTACTTGTGACAATTGTGAAAACTTTAGGAATTACGATTTAGTTGATATCACAAAAGAGGCCAAAGAATTGGGAATTTTAGTACGGGACCTTTCGGTAAAAGGTTGTGTTACAATGTTTCATGTCGCTGACGTCTACAGGGGTTCCAAAATGAAAAAAATTTTGGAACGTGGACATAATGTACATAAATATTATGGGGCTGGTAGTAAAATGGATCGACTTCAAGTAACAAGAATTCTTAAAGACTTGATTATAAGAGGTGTATTGGATGACCATCATAAATACACTGGAGAATATCCTGTAGTTTATATAAAACCTGGGTTAAAGTTTAAAATATTAGATTCACCAAATGTTAAACTTACTCTTCCTACTAGTACTACGGCAATGACAACTAACAAAAAATCTTACCCTGAGTTAACGTTACCTGATGAAGCTGGACCGTCAAATGCTGTCGCCACCTTAGTTAGTGAATCTCCAGTACCGAAGCCGACAGTTAGCAGATACAAAATAAGCAATCTCAAAGTACAGTGCCATGAGGAACTTTTGGAAGAATGCCGAAGATTAGCTCTTGAGAAAAACGTCACGCTGTCATCGATTATGAACTTATCTGCTATAAAAAGCATGTCGGAGGTCCTGCCTAAAACCCAAGAAGAATTTTTAAAAATCCAACATGTTACCGTGGCAAACTTCAAAAAGTGCGGTGAAAACTTCTTAAAGATTACTTCAAAATTTAGGGAGCAAGTAGATGCATTACAAGTTACTGCTAAACCTTTACAAACTTATAATAGTAGTTCTTTTGACGATGATGATTTTTGTTCATCGAGTCAAGGTGTAAAGAGAAAGTCTACTGGTGGCTACAAAAAGGGAGCCAAGAAGTTCAAAAATAATTATAAAAAGTCTAAAAGGCCGTATCGTAAATGGAAAACAAAAGCCGGTACTCCCAAGAAAAAGGCAGCCCATGGAAAAACAAAGGGGGGACTAGCTTTGATGCCAATTCATATAAAATAATGTTTAATAATCATGTACAGAACGTGTGATATATGTTACTTATTGTTAAGTTGTATAAATTATTTTTTTGTAACTAATATATTCAATAAACCTGTTTCGTTAATGTTTATTTATAGAAAAACTTTTTATTTTTTATTACTGTCAACTGTTAGGAAGTTAGGTACTTGAAGTTTTTATATTGGTTGCACCTGTTCTTAAAAAAATGTTAATAGTAATATAATATCAATTTTAAATACAGCCTGACTTTATCAGTCTTAATAGTATAGATATGAAGATGAAAAATCATCAAGAAATCGTGAAAATTACTGGGCATGATTTTTTTGTTGGAAAGTCTTGGGAATGCAAATACAAGAGGCGTCTCATCTCATGAGTCATGAAAAAAGTATAGCGTCATTGTTTTTTATCAACAAATAGCTCAAAAATTCGTCATTTTTTGTTATACGTGTTATTGTAAAAAAACTATTAATCTTAGCAAAAAATGTTCAACAGACGATTTGATCTAGAGAAACTCATCTTTAAAATGAGACTTTATAAGTTAAAATTGCTTTATAAACGAACAATTTATTGCAAAAATAAATGGAAAAAGTGCTTTTTCTTTAATTGTTAATAACTTTTTAAATAATTGATAAAACCTTACCAAACTTTCCCAAAATGTGAGTTTTTATATCCTTAAGAGATGTGCAAAAGATGAGCTCGATCGGTCAAAGCCCATTTTCAAATGACTATTCTGGGGGCAGGGTTATGACTAAAACATTCTTTTTGGGCTCATTTTCTTCGAAGGGACACCAAGTATCTTCTAGTTAAAAAAAAATAATTTTTTTTTCAAATTTAGTTGTAAAAAAATTGCTAACTCCGGACCTATTGGTTGTAGAATCTTTTTTTTTCAATTTGTAGGTTTTTTTATGAGCTGGTAATGGTAATGGTTTATATAACTTATTTCAAAAAGTTAAAAACCGCGGAGTTATTTTATTTGTTTATTAGAGAAAAAAGTGCCTTTTATTTGTTAATAATTATATACAACTAAATTTGAAAAAATAAAATTATTTTTTTTAACCAGAAGATACTTGGGTGTCCCTTCGAAGAAAATGAGCCCAAAAAGAATGTTTTAGTCATAACCCTGCCCCCGGAATAGTCATTTGAAAATGGGCCTTTTTTGCAAAAATGGGATAAATACATGGAATTTTGCAAAAACTATTTGACCGATCGAGCCCATTATCATCGAGCTCATCTCTTAAGGATATAAAAACTCACATTTTGGGAAAGTTCCGTAAGATTTTATTAATTATTTAAAAAGTTATTAACAATTAAAGAAAAAGCACTTTTTCCGTTTAATTTTGCAAAAAAATTTTTGTTTATAAAGCAATTTTAACTTATAAACCCTCATTTTAAAGATGAGTTTCTCTAGATCAAATCGTCTGCTGAAAATTTTTTGCTAAGATTAATAGTTTTTTTACAATAACGTGTAGAACGAAAAATGACGAATCTTTTACCTATTTGTTGATAAAAAACAATGACGCTATACTTTTTTCATGACCCACGAGATGAGATGCCTCTTGTATTATCATTGTCAAGACTTTCCAATAATAAAATCACACCCAGTAGGTTAATAAATTTCAAAATGTTTCCTTTCCTGGGTCTAGTAATACGTAATTTTATCATATCTTTTGTATTTTTTTTACAAAATATTGACTCCATAATTTCAAAAACAAATTTTAAATTGTAAAATTATAGGAAAATGCAATTATAAAATTTCTTGCCTGATCATAAAATTAAAAAAATTTTTATTTACGTACTTCATAGGTGTTCAATTTTTAGACTGACCAAAATGACCAAAATATTTTTGAAATATTGAAAAGTGTCACTAAGAAATAATTAGGCATTCTAAGAAGGCCATAAATATGAAATTATTTTATGATATTAATTTTAATAATAAAACTAATATTAGATCTATACTTCTAGAAAGTAATAAAATTATACTGCATAATCAGGGTCCTGTATTAAAGGAGAAAGGTCGATAAGGCCGTTTTTTGGCTTAAATTTAATTTGGATGAAATTGTTCAAAATAAGTTCCTGTAGTATCTACTAAAAAAACTAAGTCGATTCCGCCCTAAACGGACCACCCCCACCCCCCCTAGTGCCCCCCAACCACACCTTAAAATAGTGAAAATAACAGCATTTTTGGAAAGATTCGTCACTGGCAAACTAATTTTTCGTAATAACGTGCTATAAAATCTATATTAACTATTTTCACTCTTATTTATCACTTTTTGCCTTTTTACCCCCTTTGAGGAGGGTGGAGGGGGTAAAAGGTGGATTTACTACACAGGCTTACAAAAAAAAGGGTATTTGTACTTTACACGTGACATACGATTTTCGATGCACTTATGTCTCCTGAACACGAATCCTTGGTGAGTTTTGCTCCTTCAGTCTTTAGAAAATCGCTAAAAACCTGCAGAAAAATAAAGACTTGAGGAATTTTGGCTCTGCACATGCAACGTATATGTGGTTGTAAAGTGTGTTTGCAACCAGGGCACCTCCACGTGGTGACGATGAGTCATGGCAACCACACATGAAAGTGTTACGGGACAGGGGTGATAAATAAGAGTGAAAATAGTTAATATAGAGTTCATTGTACATTACTAAGAAAATATTAGTTTGTCAGTGACGAATCTTTCCAAAAAATGCTATTTTTATGTGATGTGTGTGATTTCAGTACCTATTTTAAGGGATGATTGGGGGACACCAGAGGAGGTGGGGGTGGTCCGTTTAGGATGGAATGGATTTAGTTTTTTTAGTAAATACTACAGGAACTTATTTTGAACATTTTCATCTAAATTAAATTTAGGCCGAAAACCGACCTTATCGACCCCCCTCCTTCTGATTGGTATTATTACGTTAGAAATAGTACTTTTTTATATTTCTTACAGTTTTAGAACACATGGAATTTTAATGTTATACTACCAAGTACGATTCAGAGTATCTCTATAATGCATTCATGATTTAATAATGGAACAATAAAATTATTGATCTAGAAGTTGCGATTTGAAGTCAATGAATTTTCTTAATTATTCATATTTTTTGTGACTTTCTTCCTAATATCTCTGAAGATAATTTTCAATATTTCAAAAACTATATGTTCTTTGATTTTGGTGATTTTAAATGTCTTAATCTTGTATTCAATAAAAAAAATAGCTATAGTTATATAAATTTATAAGTGGTAACGAACAAGTAGAAAATTTTATAAAGTATATTTCCTAATAAATTATAATTAAATTAATTATTGCTATTTTACTGAATTTTTCCACACTGAAAATTACAAGTAGTACAAGTAGTACAAGATAATGTAAATACAAGTACAAGTAGTACAAGATAATGTAAATACCTAACTGACATATTACCATTAAGAGTAAGTTTATCAAACCAAGTTCATATTCAAAATGTAAATAACTAATATTTGCAGAAACTCTCCTGCAAATGGATAGGCAGCAGCTGCAAAAATTTGTACAGTACCTGATCTCGGAGCACCACACCGAAGTGCTGCCAACAGCTCAGAAGTTGGCTGATGAAATTTTGCAGCAGCGGTCAGAAATTAATCAAATACCTGGAGCTCCTGATCCTACGGCTGGAGCTTCTGCAGATGACGAACATACCTGGCATTTGGATGAGGAGCAGGTCTGCGAACAAGTAAAGTCGTACCTCTCCCAGGGAGCCTACTATAATGCTAACAAACAATTAAATTCGCTATTTTCAAAGGTAATGTGGTGTTGCAAACTTAAATTTGATTTGAAGCAATTTTTGTGTTTTAGGTTAGAGAAATGCTACGTGCACAAGATTCAAATGGGGCGAGAATGCTTACTTTGATCACCGAGCAGTTTTTGTCGGATCCGAGGTTACAGATGTGGCGTAATCAAGGTACCCCAATGACTGACAAATGTAGGCAATTATGGGATCAATTGGGATCTTTATGGGTGTGTATCGTACTAAATCCAAACTGTACTCAACATGAGAAACAGCAATGGAAAGCATTACTTGAAAAATGGGCTGTAATTGATGTATGCCCGCCCGAAGACCCAGACTTTCGGTTACAACAAGGATCGCGAGATTCAGTAATTACTGCACAACTTTTGCATACCGCGATCTACTAATTATTCATTTATTTTACAGTATTCAACTAGGGATCGTGACAGAGATAGATACGATGAAAGGTACAGGGATAGGGATAGATACGCTGATAGAGAACGTGATCGTCGAGACAGGAGAGATCGTGACAGAGAGAGAGAAAGAGACAGAAACCGTGCTGCTTATGACTCATCTGACAGTTCGGACGATGATGACGATGACTCAAGTTCATACAGCCCTAGGAGTAGCAAACGGTTACGTTTATCAGGGAATCATTCTAAGTCACATACACCTACCTTACCAAGGTCGATATTTCATAGGTATAATTATATTGAGTAATTAAGGTTGATGAAAATTAATAATAATTATGATTTTAGAGCATTGGATGCGGTTACTATGTCTTGGGATAATATGCATTTAAAGAATATTTTGTCTAGTGATACATACTGTTCTCATGTTCCTGACACATCTAGTTCTGGTAGCTTTAATTCGCAGGGACAGCCGTTATGGCATGGTAAGATACTTTTTTACATTTATCACTTATCATCACTAATAATGGAGTTTGATAAACTGTTCATATCGGCATGGCAAAGTGGGATAATCTTCAGAATGTCTGGGATCATAATTTGTAGATATATCGGGTGTCCGATAAATAATGGATAACCTTTTAACCATGGACGGGGGACCCTAAGGTCGTTCAGAAAATCGACGTTTGTCAGTACAAAGTCCCTTCGTTTTTCAGTTATTTTTTCAAAATTTCCGCCATAAGTTACTTGGTCACTACGGCCACAAAAGGACATATTATCTTTTAAGTTATTATTTAATTTTATTTAAAAGTTACAGTAAATGTTCAAATTGTCTGCCGCCTTCCCTGATGCAGGCTCTGCACCATCTTATGAATGCCCTTCGGAGCTTTCGTTTGTATCCTGGATGACTAATTTCACGAGCGGCTTTTTGGCCGTGGTTCCGCAATTCTTGTATTGTGTCAACTGGCCTGCTATAGACATTTTCTTTCAGGCAGCCCTAGTAAAAAGAGTAGCGGATTTAAATCCGGTAAACGCGGAGGCCACGCAATTGGACCCATGCGACCAATCCAGCGACCTGGATACAACTGATTCTAACTTTTCGGACTGCTGCAGCGTAGTGTGCAGGACAGATATCATGTTACAACCACATAGTTGTTCTTAGTCTCAATTCTACGTTTTCTAATAAATTGGGGAGTTCATTGTGGAATTCCAAATAATTTTCACCATTTAAGTTCCCTGGCATTTTTTACTGGACCAATCCATCCATTTAATATTCCTGTCCAATAATTGATTTTAAATTGATATTGTGATCGGTCTTCCCACATTAAATGCGGATTTTCCCACATTAAATGCGGAGCTGTGTAGCTTGTGAAAATTCAGAAGGCCATCTTTTTAGGAAGTTGATTCATCACTCCACAGGATCTTGTTGAAAAAATCTGCTAGTTAAAAATTCTGATAAGCATCCGATAATAACACAATTCAAGAATATTACGCAAAATAACTGAAAGATAATACGTTCTCTTGTGGCCGTAGTGACCAATAAAGTAACCTATGACGGAAATTTCGAAAAAAAAACGAAATAACTGAAAAACGAAGGGACTTTGTACTAAGACAAGTCGATTTTCTGAACAACCTAGGGTCCCCCATCCACGGTTAAAAGGTTATTCATTATTTACCGGACACCCTGTATACGTCTAATCCATACATTATCATTAAAACTTATATTTGGCTACATCTTTTGATGGTTTGTGTACACAACATACCACCGAAAATAGGCTCTCAAAGCCAGAAGTACCAAGTTCCAGTTGTTAGAAATTTCCATTTTTTTCTGGCTGTTTACAAAGTTCACTTGTATATTTTTTCTATCTCGTAGCAATAATTTGTTTTAGCGATAAGTATACTGTACTTATTTTCGTATTCTAGTTTTATACTTCTGTAATTTGCAACATTAAAGAACATGAGATTCTAACATGATCCTTTTTTCTCTTGATACATTGGAAAAGTTCCTCTATATATTGTACAAAAAGAATTAAAAAGGAAAAGTTAGCAGGTTCTGAAAACTAACATTGCATTTGATGCAGATATTAAAACCTAATTTGTAGCTTAATATAAGGACTGCTGGAAAAGTATACAGGGTGAACTTTTGCAAGCAGGACATCATTTTTTTTAATTTTGTAATTAAAACTACTAAGAAAAAATATTAACTAACCCTAACTGTTCTCATTAGTATAAAGAAAGACCACTTTTTGCCACATGAAAAAAGACGATTATGAAAGTCACTTTGAGATTACCTTTTCCAATTGTACAAATTTACATACCTAAATAGCCAACATTCATGTTTTCATTTTGAGGAAATAATTTGAACTTGAAATAATTTGTATTTTACTCATTAAAAAAAATGTCTGTATTGGTACAATATCATTGAAATCATGCCCACAATTTTACATACAATTCATGTATTTTCAAATTATATATGAAATAATAGAAGATAATATACAGGGTAAAGTTTTCTGGCTAGGCACAAAAAAATGGAAATTTTTCCTGTAACTACAAAAATGGGAATTTTCACAACCAAAATCCTAAAAAATAATAAACAAATTTTTTATATCTTAAAATTTTGGAATTCTTAATTAAGCATCAAAAATATAATTAAGTCCCACGAATGTTGACTGCAACTAAAGTAAGTTGTAGTGTACTTGCCCAGTTTGTCTTCCTGCAGCATTAGATGTTCATGCATATTCCATCAAACATAGTTCATCAAGAAAAACCCTGTATTTAATTTAATGAAAATCTATAATGCATGTTTTTTCATCTTCATCCACAGAACCAATACCTCTATGTGCATCGCGTGTAGATTCTCTTCGATCTCACGGCCATATGGAGGCAGCACTCCGCTTGGCTGTTTCCGTAGTGCGTACGATGAAACAGCAGCAGCTTGTAGCGCAGAGAAAGTGGCACGAAAGCCAACAGAATACTAGTAGCAGCAGCAGTAGTAGCAAAATGCAATCTAATTGCAAACTGTCTGCTTGTACGTCCAGATGTCAAGGACAGTGCAACAGTAATTCCTGTTCTACCACTTCTGTGAATGCGCCTACAAATTTAGACGGCTGGGTGGGCCACCCACTAGATCCCATCGGTTGTCTGTTTGATACCCTAGCAGATGCTTCTATAATTCCAGAGAACGAACGACCCAGGACGCCTAGTTATCTAGGTAAGTATTTTCGTCAGTGGCAACTATTTGAGACTTTTAACTCTTGTATTTGTTAGATTTGGTAGGGATGGAGGATCAACATAACAATATTCGACCCCGATATCACCACGTGCCTGTCGTGGGTTCTCGGGATAGGTCTGAAACATATCTAACGCTTGCCTTCGAGGTGGCCCTTATTGGTTTAGGTCAACAGAGAATTATGCCAGTTGGATTGTATGCACAGGTAAATTTTATATTCTGAAAATATTTTGTTCATAATCGGTGAATATGCCATTATTTAAGAGATAAATTGTTTTTCATTTATTATTGTTAGTGGTGATACAATGTTCTATTGTCTGTTGGAATATTATGTAATTAGATTAGAATATATTTTTTTCTTTTGGACAAAGAAATTATGATGTAAACAGATCAGGGATCGGTGATAACATTAAAGAAAAAAGTCAGTAAATTGATAACGAGCAGTTTATTATTTAAAGATTTTTCTCTATTTATGACAGTTTCTACTAAATTTCTATACTTTTTTTATAAAGTTAATGTGTATTCACTTTAAATATACAGATACAGATGTAGAGAAATGATTGGAACAATAATTTTATTTCCTTCATGTTGGCAATTAAATTTCGGTAAGATTATTAAAACAATAAGAACAAGATTAAAACACAACATTCTGTTTCGCCAGTTGTGATTGGTGTAATTTTTCACGAGATTCTATTCAACAATCATAGATGGCATTGTCTCAAGCGTAGGCATAACAGTTTGTCATTGTTCATTGCAAACAAATCATTAATAGACACCTAGATGAAAAATAGCATAAGGGAAATCTTATTATTTTTACCCAAAGATTCTGCAGGTAATGGTTTACTTTTTTGTAACATTCTGTATAATGTGTACCTATTTTCTATTTTAATTCCAGGAAAAAGCTTGTAAGCAGGAAGACCGGCTCATAGCCAAGTTACAGGAGATCGAACTAGATAACAGCCTGGTGGCTGTTCTAAGGCGACAAGCGATTATCCTTCTGGAGGGCGGCCCCACTAGTGGGTTGGGCATTGGAATTCACCCTGAAAGCATACCTATGCACACTTTTGCTAGGTTCTTGTTTCTGTCACTTTTGAATTACTATCCCGATTTGGCATATGAAGTTGGTCTGAGAGCAATGAGGTTACCACTCTTGGAAGAACACGAGGACTCGGACGATCCACTCGCGGGGAACGCCAGCAGTTCCCTGATGATAAGCCGATCACCCAGGTGGTTCACCTTAGGTCATATTGAAACACAGCAGTGCGCTCTCAGTTCTACAATGTTGAGTGCAGCCAAGGGTGAAGTAATGAGACTTCGTACGGTTTTGGAGTCATCCCAGAGGCATATCCACAGTTCTTCCCATTTGTTCAAGCTTGCTCAAGACGCCTTTCGGTTTGCCACCCCTGAAAACGGCCCCAGGCATCCTACACTTTTGAGTGTGGCTTTTGAATTGGGACTACAGGTAATTTTGTGTTGATTCGGTGAATTAAGAATTAAATCACGTAATAAAAAAATTTCTAAGGTATCATATTAGAAGAATTTAAAATATAAGCAAAAATTTTTTCTAATTTTTATATTTTTAGCATAAAAAAATGCAAAAATAAATTTGTCACAACCATTAACTTGCAAAATGGGATTGTCACAAGATCATTTCGATGATTGCGGACATATTTGCATTATGCAGGCCATTAAGACCAAAACAAAAAATAACGTTTTGTACCATATTGCATTTTGCATTGCTAACTCAAAAATTGTATGATAGGTTATGAGAATGACTTTGTCATCGCTGAATTGGCGTAGACGGGAGATGGTACGTTGGTTGGTCACTTGCGCGACAGAGGTGGGTGTGGACGCATTAATCTCCATAATGCAAAACTGGTATCAGTTCTTTACGGCCACTGAAGCTACAGGACCCGTCGCCACAACTATTATGTCCCACAGTACCATAATGCGTCTTAGTTTAAGCTTTAGCCAGCAAGAAGAGTTATCTAGTTGTGCCAGGACGTTAGCTTTGCAGTGTGCTACAAAAGTAAGTGTTATAAACGCTTATTTAATTTCAAAATTGTTAAATGCATTTTTTTTCCAGGACCCTCCAAACTGTGCCTTGAATGCTCTAACCTTATGCGAAAATGAAGCTTTGGCCTTTGAGACTGCTTACCAGATTGTTGTAGATGCCGCTTCTCATATTATGACGTCATCGCAACTGTTTACTATTGCTCGTTATATGGAACATCGGGGCTATCCCACAAGGGCCTACAAGTTGGCCATGCTTGCCATGAAAAACGTGCACCTTGCATACAATCAGGTATTTTTCTAGTTTTAGAAGTGTCAGGATTAATTTGTCAAATTTAAAGTTTTTATTCGGTTGATTCAAAGGAGAAATGTATTTCTGTAACATTTTGTGAAAATTTAAAAAATGCCTTATCATCTACTTGTTGAATATGAATGAAAAATATATTTTGCACTTACAGGGTGTCCCAATTACAATAAACAGGTTTAACTATACTAATGGCAAAATTTGACAAAATTGAAAAAATGTGAGTACTCAAAAATTGAAAGTTCATTCCTACATTTTCGGACTTACTGATACCAAATCTCAACTCAAGATTTAAAAAATAATAGGGAATCAGAAGTAATTATTTGTTATTAAAAAGCATCTGATTAGTGGGAATGAATTAATTGACGGCTTCATAGTCACCTATTGAAATTTCAAAATTATAATTTTTTTTTAAAATAAAACAACTGACCAAAAGTGAATACTAGCGTTACGAAAAATATCTTAACTTTTATAGAAATCGGTAAATTAATGGTTTCGAAGGATCTTACGAAAATTTCGAAACAAAAAAATTTCAAGAATATCAAAATAATGGACGGAGGTAAATATTTGGGTTAGAAAAGCATCTGATTTTTGTGAAAATCAGTAACACTTATAAAAATCTTGAAACCAAAAATTCAGAGGAATAGAAAACAGCTGACTGGAAATGAATTTTTGCATTACAAAAAGCGTTGGACTGTTGTGGAAATCGGTAAACAAAGTAATTTTTTTTTAATGAATCTTTGACATCATTGTGAATCAAGAAAAATCCTAGAGATGGGCACTGTTCAGAAAAGTGTTACGGACATGTCGATGAAATGTCTGGACATGTCGGAAAAAGTACTTTTGACCTTGAATCTAATAAGGCACCTATGAGTGACGTCATGTTTTCATAGGTCACTGCTTGAAGGTACACAAAGCAAAATATTACTTTTATTCTAATGAATATGTGTCGATATATTTTCCTTATTACCTACTTTTTTGTAAACTGGTTTCTAATAATTCCCCAGAGAGCCAATACACTTATTTAAATATTTTTCCATCCTACTGGAATTCTTAACTTTGCCAAAAATAATAAAATATGGACTTATAAAAGAGGTTCTATTTTTAAAATGTCAGTTTCAGCAATAAAATTACAAGAAAATAGCTAAATATGTTCAATTTTACATGTACGAACCTCAAACATTTTTTGCGGGAATTATGAATGCAACAAATAATTCTGTGCATGCGCATACAACTTATCAATCTTAAAAAGTGTCCTCAGGACATGTCCAA
Organism: Anoplophora glabripennis; assembly: GCF_000390285.2. Taxonomy (NCBI): domain Eukaryota; kingdom Metazoa; phylum Arthropoda; class Insecta; order Coleoptera; family Cerambycidae; genus Anoplophora; species Anoplophora glabripennis. The sequence goes on from NW_019416567.1 coordinate 98,136, forward strand.
TTTTTACGACATGTCCGATGGACATGTCCGGCATAAAAAATCCAGATAATTTTTATGAAATTGTTTTTCCAAAATCTTGATTTTAAACTTTACTGACATTCAGCTTAAATTATTACAAAAATATCCTGGTAATGAAACAAAAATAATACAGTAATCAACAAAAAAAGAACGCCATTTGTGAAATATGTAAGATTGAATCAGAAAAGTAGGTAAACAATTTTTCAGTATCTTTTTATATTGATTTATTCATTTATTTATGTATTTATTCATCTACGCATTGGAAAATCCGTTCAACATATTTATTTATTCATTTTATTGATTTATACGCTGAATTCCATCATTAATTTATGTATTCAAAGAGAGAAATAACTTGTAATAGACTGTTAAAAGAACTGTTCAATTTGATCGCAGAAAACTTTGGTAGCTTCACGTACATGGAATATTGGGACTCCCTGTATATATGCAACACTTTTCTAAACCTTGGGGTTGGTTACCTACCTCTATTTTAATTTTTTATATTACAAATTTCCTCATCATGAAAGTTTTTATGTGAGCATACAAATCATCCCTTAAAAATCGGTATCGATGCCATGCTTTTCAGAATATGACTACTTAATTTTTACCATACGCCACTGGTCTAAACTCACTAAACAAATCTTCTTTTCAGGATACACATCCAGCAATTAACGATATCCACTGGGCGTGCGCCCTTAGCCATTCTCTGGGCAAAACCGAGCTCTCTAACATGATCCCCCTTCTAGTGAAGAACGTACAGTGTGCCACAGTCTTGTCCGATATTCTCCGTAGGTGCAGTATGACGGCGCCCGGCATTTCATGCCCACACCCGCCACCCCTAGACAACGGCAAGCACCAGCCCCACCCGCACAGAAGCCGAAGCTGTACGGCTAGTGGTGTTAAGCCACTTTCCTACGACAGGCCCCCACTAAGGCAACTGCTAGAAGCTGCAGTTGCCGCATACATCAATACAACCCACTCTAGGCTTACCCATATCTCGCCGAGACACTACGGTGACTTTATAGACTTTTTAACTAAAGCACGCGACACATTCATCTTGGCCCACGACGGCCACGCCCAGTTTACTCAACTCATAGAGAACATGAAAGTGGCTTACAAGGGAAAGAAAAAACTGATGTTTTTAGTCAAAGAGAGGTTCGGCTGATATATGATGAAAAAGTGGTACACCTAACAGTGCTGGTGTGCGGTGTGATCGCAAATGTAAATTAAATGTAATATTTTGAATGCTGTGCCGTTTGTATAAGATAATATGTAGGAGTGAGGTTAGGAAAGAAAAGACTGGGCGGTATTACATGTATGCCTATGTATCAGCTTAATGTTTCTTTGACTGCTTGACATTTTGTGGGGTTATGAAATGGTTGGGCCACGTATCGTCCGAATTTTCATTTGAAGTAGCCGTCCTTGTTAACAGTATTTTAAATGTGGAAAGGTATGTAATATTTTAATTAGTAGTTCAATTTTTATTAAATAAATTAATCACAGGAAATTCATGTTAAAATAAATTCATAGCCTCGTCTATAAAACGGGCTTCGATGATTAAATAAAATGAAGTCAGTAAATAATTGCTGAGTTTCAGATTACCCTAAATTTATAATTAAATACAAATTTGATACGAGACATGTTTTTTCAATAAGGTTCGTTTAAAATTAAAAAAGAAACAGTATCTAACTAAAATAATTTTTTATAACTAGGGTGTGGACTTTCGGTAAATAAAAAGTAAGAGAACATTTTCTTTATTCTGTTAAGGAGGAAAATCCAAGTAGACAGCAGAAAAAATAGGCGAATTTCAGAAATTATTATCTCGAAAACTATTTGTTTGATTTTATTCGAAAGTGCACATGTTGCGGTATGCTGACAAATTTCTTTATAAATACAGTACAAGCTCGATAATCCAGTTCTCGATAGTCTGACACGTCCAGTAATCCAGCATATTTGCCAGATCTCCATCAACTCTATAATCCGGCAGTTAGACCTAATACATATTCGATAATCCGGCACATCAGCTCGTTATTCCTTATCTCTTCCCCTCGGCACTTAAAAAACAGTCGAGTTATGACCTGTTGTTTGGGTCAGTTTTGTGTGATTAAAAATAGCAGAAAGCGGTCCACGAAAACATACGACATTGAGGTTAAGTGCAAAAATGGAAATTTTAAGAAAACTGGCGTACATTTCATAAGATGGCAATTACGTATTGCTGATTGACAATCGCAAATATGATGACAAATGTTCGTCAGTATGCTGACTGCGATATTTGGATTTAATAATTTTAATTTCAGAAAACGCAGATTTGCATAGATAAGTTGATCCAAACAATCCGGTTATTTGAAGCGTAATTTGTTTTAAATCCGGATATTTATGTAAAATTAATAACTGTATGCCTCACGTGAGGACGCTAAATCGCTCTACCTATCGTTATGGATTTATACAGTTGACGGAGTTATGTTTGTAATCTGTACAAAAATAGGTATGTATGATGTTAAAAGTATTTTACCGATTATGGCAATACATTTCTAAAATATGTTTTCTAGTGATTCATACATTACATTGTGCAACGTTTAGCATCATTTTTTTTGTTGACATACTAGTTGGGGGAAATATCTATTATAAGGTTGCCAACCATTCTAAATTTCATTGGACGTCCACCATTTGACTTAATTTCAATTGACTAAAGAGAAAAAAAAGCGCGCTGCTGGTGAACATTTTCAAATTTTCAAGGTCAAACGGCTTTAAATGAATCTGGAACTTTTTAGTTGCATATGCAATATTACCGAAAAACTGACGTTCGTGAGAAGGATTTTCATTTAGATTTTATAAAAAATAGAAATATTAGTTCGGCTTACGAATATTAACGCACACCGTATATGTATGTTTCAAAGAAGCTTCGTGGCAACATTCCCAAAATTGTTAAATCCCTCCTTACTTCACACGCCCGACTTTACACCCACAATTAAACACGGCATACAGAAAAGTTTTTTTAAATGAACACTGCCATACAACACACATCCACTTATACTCCGAACTCCGAATACCATTCATTCCGAAACTTTCGAACGTACACGTTGTCTTTTGACTTCCCCTTTTTTCCATATCGTGAGAATAAGGCACAGGTCTCTCGCAATTTAAAAAATCCTTTTTGTCCTCAATTTTTCATCTGGAAAATAGCGTTTCAATAAAAAACATACTGGACCATACATAGGAAACATTTCTACAACTATTATACAAAACAAATATTAACAAAGGACCGTTATAATCGTATACTGGGCGACGCGTATCGTATAAACTATTAAAGGCAGGCGATGAGCGATGCTGTTTCAATTTCTGGGTCACTCGTTCCTCCACGCCGTAGTTTAATTACATATTGGCCGCCTCGTTGTCATGACAACCGCTGTAAACAAAGCTACGAAGAGAAATAGAATACAGACCGATTTCAATCTGCGTCACTTGCGTATACTATGCGTTGTATGGTCCGAGGTTGATGTTCACGCTCAACGAAGGCTATTTTTTTTTAGAAGGCGTTCACCACGCAACTATTCTGTTTATTTCTGCGTATTAAACAAACACAGTACATTTTCAATATAGAATTATACCTAAATTATAAAATTTATATAAAATTAAAAATAATTTTAAATTGCACAACCAAACGGAAATTATAGGTGAAGCGGTGTGTCACCTGACGAGCCGCCACTGCTTAATTTTTCATCAGTTGTCCTGTATCCTGCTGAGACTTCGTTTTATTTATATTATTTAAAGTTTATAGCCTATTTTGCAGGTGATAAGTTTTAAAATAATAACGCAAAAATATTTTTTTTTTGCTAGTAGTAACAATGATAGTAAATTACTAATACTTCTCACATATCGAAAAGTATTAGGTCATACTTAAAGAACAGCAAGTGCAATTCTTCATGGCCATTTCTTTGTTGTATTATAAAACGGACCTTATTTAAAAATCATATCTCGTACAATTGTGTTGTATTTAAAGGAACAGGTTTGTTTCAGTCTTTCAATTCATATTCATAGAAAAATATATTGCTATTAACTGAGCAAAATCAGTTATTATATTTCCCTCGTTTCATCGCTGGAAGAAAGTGGGAAGGTTTCAGCACTATTTCTAAATCAGAAATAAAAATATACATATACAGGGTTTATTTTTATGAATTTGTCTGATGCCATTTATATATAGTTTATTATAAAACAACGTAAATCATGTCAATTATTTACAAATAGACCCAAACAGGGAACTTAACCTTGGGAAAATGTCAAGCAAATTGCAACTCAAGTCGTAGCTCATCAGCCATATGCTTTTTAGCTAAAAACTGGACAATATTCATTACTTAAATGGAGATTTATGTGTATTTACTGATTTTTAAACAGACTGATTTTATTGTTTGATGCAATTCTTAAGCTATCGTACTGACACATTGAAAGTTTGTGTATATTTTGTAATTATTTAATATAGGTAGGTGTAGCAGAGGACAGTTTTTAAGAATTGTATTAGATCTCATGTCTATAATGGCAAGTTATTTTTAGTATTATTTTATACTTTTAAGTTGTCCGTTTCATGTAATTTTTGTTAGATCGGTTTGTCTCATTGTTTATGTTTTAACCAAAGATTGTTAATTGTATTCTTGTATAGTATTTATGTAAATATATATACCGTATAAAGGAGATGTAGTGTCTCTAAAAGATACTTTTGGAAAGCATGATACTAACCTTACGTTAGGTTGTGCTCTCTAATCTTACAAGGTAAATGCTTCCTGTTACTACATACAGTATATCGATAAGTACAAATAATAATTATTATAAAATACAGTCGACCAAGGCTATTTAGCATAATGTCAGCTGTCATTCCGAAAAAGCTACCTCTGAAGCTACAATGGAAGAGGAAATGTAATGAAACAGTTAACCCCTCACACACAACTGGGATTTCTTTGTTAACTTTATATCTTCTCTTTCATTTGACTGTTCTAACATTCAACCAGTAACTTATTTGTTTTTGCCATTGAGTTAACTTTACTTTGCGTAAAACGATTGGTTGAATGTTGAAAACTGACTGATAATTTATTGAAAAAAAAAAAGTAAGAACAAGTTATAATCAAATTAATGCATTTAGTAATATGCAGTGTTAACATTTAGCGATTACATAATCAAAAAGTTTTGGGTGTTTTATAAAAACCGCATTACTTTAAAAAAAAATTAGTGTAATAAACACATTGCTGCCAGTGAAGAAATTTTTTTATTATGTTTGTTGTATTTGTCTGTGATTATTATAATTTTAGCAAATCTAATTTCAGTCCAGTGCCACAAAATTTTATTGACGATTTTTTTTGTTTAAATAACTAAGAACTGTAAATATTTGGCAACGTTCCATTCCAATAAAAATAATTTTATATAATTCATTGTTGTGTTGTGTTTAGTGTATATTAATTAGGAAAGATGTACATATTGCCAAAAATCAATTAGTTCATTATTTGTTAATGAAGCAATTCAGTCTGTCTGTGTATTAATAATTTATGATTATTTTTATGATAAATAAAAATATTTGTAATTCTACTTTCGTTTTATTCTTTCTACGTATATCGTATAAAAATTAACTGAAAACAAAATACTAGTATTTCAAGGTTTTTGTAGTTACGAACTGTTTCCAAGATCTATTACTGCTTTTTGGCAGCATTTGTTTAAATCTATTCTGATTTTGACCCAAATAATTGAAAAATAATGTATCTTCCAATTACCGCAAAAGTGTTACATTTTTTTTGTAAGTGTTCTGCAGACAAAATATAGCATTTATTATGAAAAAAAAAATACTGTAAAATACACTCCTGTTCAAAATTAACATACCATTATACACTGCTCAAAATAATTAGAGGAACACTTATTTAAATCTCAATAACTTTTTTATTTGTAATACTATATAAATCTAATAATGCATATCTTAAAGACTAACATTTTGTTCGAATAAATTTACGAAAATAAAACATTTACATAATCACTCTTGAGACAACAGCACCAACTTAAAAAAAAACTACAAAAAATAAAGTGAAGTCTGTGCTCCTGTCTGTATAACATAAAAGTCCTGGTGAGATTTGGTTCACTAATATCATGTATGTCTTCCGTTAGCACGAATTACTGCTTGACACCTCCGTGGTAAGCTTCGGATGAGCCTACAAATGCCTTGTGGTATATTCTCCCGTTCTTCGATTAGGGCATTTGTTAACTGTTGGAGAGTCTGAGGTGGGTCTGGGCGCCTCCAAACACGCTTATCTAACAAATCCCAAAGATGTTCGATGGGGTTTAGATCAGGACTTAGCGGAGGCCAATCCATGGATTGAATCCCATGATGTTGAAGGTAGTTCATGGTGATAATCACAGTATGTGGCCTTGCATTATTTTGCATAAACAGAAAATTTGGACCTATACCATAAACGGCTGGTATAACATGATCTTCTAGAATGAGATCAATGTACCGTTCAGCGGTTAAAGTCCCTCGAACTATGACAAGATCGGTTCTTTCATCAAGACTAATTCCGCCCCAAACCATCACTGACCCACCACCAAATCTTTCGACTTCTTGTATGGTAGCTGAAGAATGGCGTTCATGTGGACGTCGGTATACACGTACTCAACCATCACAACGACTTAAACGAAATCGTGACTCATCTGTGAAGAGTACTGGTCTCCAATATCGAAGTTGCCATGCCACATGCTCACGTGCAAAATGTAAACGGGACCTTATGAGATACAGAGTTAAAATAGGTTTTCGCACGGGTCTTCTTGGTCTCAAGTTTGCTTCTCTCAGTCTATTCATAACTGTCTGATCGGAAATTTCCAACCCACGAGTCGTTCTGAGCCTACTTTGAAGGTCTTTTGCTATGGATGTTCGAGAACACAAGGAGGATAGGACTAAAAACCTGTCCTAAATTCGGTTTGTTTTCCTCTTAGGACCTTGTCCAATGCGTCTTTTATATCCTCCGGTTTCTAAGTAACGATTCCACACACGATGGATGACAGAAGGGCTTACGTTAAAATCTCTTGCAACCTGTCGAATACTGGTGCCATACTCTATACTAGCAACAACACGAACGACCTCAACTTCACTTAGATGCCTCATTTTTCTACAATTTATGCTGAACTGTCAACATTGTTTACTATTCCAAGGCACAGCATATTTCTAAATTGAAATTTTGATTGTATGTTTCACTTTATTTCTTGTTTTTTTGAATTGGTACTATTGTCTCAAGAATGATTATGTAAATTTGTTTTATTTTCATAAATTTATTCGAACAAAATGTCAGTCTTTAAGATATGCTTTATTAGATTTATATAGTATTACAAATAAAAAAGTTATTGAGATTTAAATAAGTGTTCCTCTAATTATTTTGAGCAGTGAAAATTTACCGAAATTTTGTTGCTACTTTTTTCGTAACCTGGAGTCCGATGTCGATGATTCTTTTTGCATTGTAGGTTTGTTTTTTGACAATGTCACTATACTTCTTGTTTTTGATAAAACGTTAATTTTTGGTTTATACCGGGCGTAATAAAAATAGTGTTTTTTTTCGTAAATTTGTACCACCCTGTGGGGTATACCAGTAACTCTAACATATCGCAATTGAAATCAAATTGTAGCCCCATCTTTCCTCAACATTTTGTTTTTTATTCACTTTATTATCTCTATTATTAAAGGAGATATGCCACCTTTTTCAATTTTATGCATGATTAATAATGTAAATTTAAAATGAAACAAGTTTATTCAGTAATGAATACAAATAAAGTTTTAGGAAACCTAATAACGTGTAATACCGCTTCAGGATCGGATAACTGCCTGCATTCGTCGTGGTAAACTTCTTATTAGCTGCTGAACGCTTTCCTGAGAAATGTTTCCCATTCCAAAAGAACAGCGTTTTCCAGCCTTTGAAGATTCTGCGGTGTGGGTAAATAACGTCTAACAGCTTTTTTTAGAGCATCCCAAAGATGCTCTATACGATTCATGTCTGGGCTCCGTGGTGGCCAGTCCATCACCTGAATATTGACCTGATTTAAGTATTCCAAAACCGGCCGTGCGACATGAGGGCGAGCATTGTCTTGCATGAAAATAAACTGATAAAGGGCGCGAAAGGCATTACGTGATCTTGAACAATATTTTCCAAGTAAAATTGAGCATTCATTAACCTCCTCAAAACAATTTAGACTCACCACTAAATGGTTCCTTCGACACGATGTTACAGGTATAGCAATAATCTTTCTCCAGGTCTTCGCCATACCGTTTCACGACCATCTGAAGATTTCAAGCTTACCCTGGTCTCATCGGGAAACAAAACTTGTTTCCAGTCGCCAACACTGCAATTTGCATGATTTCTAAGCAAATCTTAATCGGGCTACTTTATGTGCTGCGGTAAGCAGTGGTCTAATTGCAGGCCTCCTACTAGCTAATCCTACTTCCTTTAAACGTCTTCTGACAGTCAGAGCAGAAATCATAACATTTCTTACATTTTTAAGTTCATTGTGAACCTCCTTACTTGTGCTTTTTTGACAGAGAAAACACTCAATCCTTGGACTCGTCAATTTCTTTCTTCCCTGCCCTTGTCTTCTAGAGTACAATCCTGTTTCCCTATATCTTCTAATCATACGACTAATTGTGGAATGATTAACATCTAACAGATTGGCCACATAACGCATACTTCGTCTTTCTTCTACTAAAGTTACTCTTACACAATGATCATTTATTAAACAACGTGGTCGATTCATATTTCTAAATTTTAAGGGTTTTAACTTATTTTCTTTCGATACTAACAAAGACTTCTGACTTTTCATTACCAGAAAAGGTTTTGAAACTGTCAAGCTTTAATCCATCATGCCATAAGCCATCTACGGTTTGTTATAATATTGCAGTAAATTAGTTAATAATATGGTAACTTAATTTAAACACGACTGTATGCGATAGCAAGATGAATAAAAACACATTGAGCTTAAAGGCGGCATATCTCCTTTAATAATAGAGATAATAAAGTGAAAAAAAAAATGTTAAGGAAAGATGGGGCTACAATTTGGTTTCAATTGCGATATGTTAGAGTTACTGGTATACCCCACAGGGTGTTACAAATTTATGTAAAAAGAACACTATTTTTATTACGCCCGGTATAAACCGAAAATTAACGTTTTATCAAAAACAAAAAGTATAGTGACATTGTCAAGAAATAAACCTACAATGCAAAAAAAAATCATTGACATCGGACTCCAGGTTACGAAAAGAAGTAGCAACAAAATTTCGGTAAATTTATAATGGTGCGTTAATTTTGAACAGGAGTTTAAATCCACAATGAAAGTCCTGCTAAATAAAATCAAAACGATACAAAATAAAAAAGCAAATAAATAAATATTTTGTCTAGTAACCTTTATTAACAATAACCTGTTGGCAATATTTTGAAATAATTTCTTTATCTATAGAATGGAGTGTATAACAAGGAGTGACGACTCCGTGTTAAAAAAAGTGAGCAATTTCTTGGGTCACGTAAAGGCGGTGCTGATGTAAGTAGAGTATGAAAAAATGCATCAGCGCTACAACGACGAGTTCTTAAGTTTTAATTTGGGTCATAAAACGGGATCCGAATTTGTATGCTTGACCCATAAAAGTCTTCACTCCTTGTCTACACTCCATAATCTATAAATTCAAATCTGTAAAGTAACCCGGCCACTTCAAAACTTGTGCATTATCTTCACGAAACCATTCCTTTACAATTTTGCCCATATTTTTAGTTGTTATCGTCTTGGTAAATCTGACATTATTCCATAAACATTTGTACTAGCCACATGCAGCTAAACGGTACCACACACAGACACTATACAATAATTTTGAAGCAACTTATACACTTAAGAGTATTTCATTTGTAACAATGTGATTTATAATTTGTATATTTCATTTAGTCACTAATTTTGGGCGATATCATATATAACTATTAAACTTTAACAAATAAACTTTCATGTTGTAATCGTAAAACCTCGTTGCCATAACTGGTCCAGTTTGGAAGAAGATACCTTGCAAATATTTCTAAGCATGCCGGATTTTCTGGTAGGAACGTTTTTATCAACTCTATTAGTGGAGGTTTGTGGGAATGTATTGCACTTGGAACACTAACAACCAATTTACTATTGAAAGGGATGGTACACAAATTCCCTCGGCATCCAAATATAATTTGCTCGTATGGTTGTTTTCCTGGAGGTAGTGAAAATGAACAAACTGGTTTTCCAGTTGATGTTATTTTCACCCAATACCACTTTCCGATATACTTGATTCCCCATTTTGGGAATATTTCAGTCAATAAACTATCCATATGTTGTTGAGAATTTGTACACCATACCACTACCATTCCATCATCTTTTAACAAGTGTTCAATAGGCAAATTTTTTATGTCATTATTAAACAGCATGTTATAAGCATCTCCTGATTTTTTTCTTTTCCTTCTTATGTACTTATTCCACCATGGCGGATCCAACAAAATTAGATCATACGTTTCATTATTCAAATGTGTTTGTATGTCTGAAACATTTTTAGAGTAAAATATAGAGTTTTCTGGGAAAAGGAAATTAGAACCATTTACAGATTTAATTGTTGCTGATCCAACATTTGCACCATGAGCATTCTTAACTAAGGCTTTTCCAGTCATATTATAGACAAATTTAGCAGTCTCCAAAGCATCTTTGTTATTAAATTCGTAGCAATTTAACACCTGCTTTGCACCAGCGATAAAAATGGAAAACTTGGATTTGATATTATCTTGCTCTTTTTGAAGGGCTTCATATTTGATGCAATCAACCGTTCTCTTGTTATTGTTTTTTTGCACTTTATATTGATTTCTAATACTAAATAATTTCGAACTAATTTCCACTGGAGGATGCATCTCTTTATATAATTCATTAATGTACTGTTGATGGGATATAAGAAATCCATGATCATTTTCATACAATTTACTCATTTCATTGTAAATATTGAAATGAGTATAAAAATATTCCGTGCAAACAGCTTATATTTAGTTTCACTGGACTTTTGAAAATGATTGCTTCTCCTACTAGGAATTACACAGTGAACTTAATTATTTCTAATTTACACTTGGTTTCATCTTTAATTCATATGTAAAGAAAATTTACAAGATATAAAAAAGATATGATATATATACCTACTTTGTACATGAAATATGTATGTAATTTTTTGAGGTTGCGTTACGATGTCAGATATCAAAAATGCAGTGTTCACCATATTAGTTAACTAATTAACTAAATTTATTTAGTCATATCGTGTTCACAATCTGAAGCGAGGCAATTATCGTACCCGCAGCGTAAAATTATCGTATTTGTACTAGAATTATCGTACTTTTCAAAATAATGCTTATAATAAATAAATAAATCATATTAAACGTAATACTGATATTTTTGCAAATGCTTTATAGTTTATCACTTGCAAACTACCGTTTTGAAATTATAAGAACCTTTTTACTGTTTCATATTGTACCTAATACCTATCCATAGATAAAATATAGTTATATTGTACCTATCTAGTGATGGGCGGGTCGGGTCTGACCCGGATCAAAGATTCGGATCTTTACGATGATCTGACTGACCCGAATCCCGATATAAGTTCTGTCGGATCACTCGGGTCGCGGACCTCAGCTAATCTCGTATGGCCGTGCTGTGGCACTATGTAATGAAATTGATCGCAGAGGTTTACGGAGTACGCCGCCGCTCCCGAGACCCGTATGTAGTGATGGGAAGACTCGTGTATTTTAGTGACCCGGGTCATCTAGATCAATCATTATGATGACCCGTTCTGCCCATTCATGCGGCTGAGCCACCTGCAGTAGCGAGAGCGGTGACATCAGATGATTATGATATATTTTATTGGCTCGTTATTTCCATCAGCTGCTCGATTTTGTTTAGTAAAATAAAAACAGTTTTATTCTCTCATGTCAAGTGAATTATTATGTGAAAAATAATGTAGACTATAGGATTTAGTAGATATTTAGATACCTATCTTTCTACTAACTTACCTTGCAACCTTTAAGGATATATTTTATTTATTTAAATCGTTTTTTTATTTTTTGATAAGTGGATATAATAGCTATTTATGATATAATTTTGGATATATATTTTTCCTTTCATACCACCACAGCAATGGATCTTCATGTCTAACAACAACAACAACAATTTTTTTAGATTCAAAAGGTTCAAGAAAACATAAAATATACCTATATAACGGCCTTATGCTTATCTATAATGTAATATACTATTATATTTGATTTGTGTCAAATAAAATATTACTATTATTAAAGAACTGCTCTTTTTTGCGATGTATGCAAGTAACATCGAAAGGCAAACATCGATATTGGAATCGATGTTTCGAACTTTCTAACATCGATGACAATTGACAAACCATCGACAGAAAAACATCGATGCTTTCCAAACATCGGATATTATCGCCCAGCACTAATACCCCAGATTCTAATACAGTCCCACAACCAGAACCGTTCAGTCAACGTCGGATCCAGAACGAAGCGACCGACCCGACGACCCGGGATCCGGATCATAGATTCGGCTCATTGAAGAGACCCGGATCCGGTGACCCGAATCCTAAAAATGACCCGTTTTGCCCATCACTATACCTATCCTATGACCCTATGGCACAGAACAGACCACAGACTACAGACCTGAATCAATTCCACCTCCACTTTAAGATTAATAGTTGCGCCAAAATTTTATTGGTTCGGAAAAAACTGTTCCCAAGATTCAGCGAAAAGAATATAAAGAAAAAATTAATATGAAAGGATAATAGGTTAGTGACAAATAAAATCAAGGGATTTTTCATTTTATGACAATATATAACAAAAATATATACAGGGTGTCTCATAATTAGCTGCCAACCCTGAACAGGCCGATTCTATGATCAGAACTAAGTAAAAATATTCATATGAACATGGGTCCGGAAATGCTTCCTAAGGGCACAGGGACCCATTGAAGAGGGAGGAATGGAAATCATTTTTTTGCAATATCTCTCAATCGCGTTGTGATAAATGAATGAAATTTGGTATACACAGCTAAATTTTGATGAGCAATTTGATGGACTAATCCATTTATTTCCACAAGGTCCATTGGGGTGGGTACGGGGGG
>NW_019416567.1:111694-161386 GCF_000390285.2 Anoplophora glabripennis
TTTTTTTAATATACAATAACATTTTTCAGTTAAATTTTTTGAGAAATCAGAAAAAATTGTCTGGATTACGAATTAAGTCATTCACAATACAAATAAAAATATTACAAAAGAGTATTAGAAATATTTAAAAAATTACTCACACTGTTTATACTGTTTCAAAAACGCTTCTGAAATGGAAATTATCTAAAGTTGAGAGCATTATGAGAACAATATGGTATAAAAATTATTATGTTACTCAAACATTTCTGAAAATATACTGAAACGTAAAGCAAAAATATCGAGTGCATAAGTGGAACATTAAAAGAATGTTACTGAAACCAATTTTTTGAAACGTTTTATTGGAAACGTATTTTGAGGAGGACATCTTCGGTTTCTATTGGATTACCAGTACGTTGCATGGATTTTTTATGAAACGTTTCAAGAAAAATGGAAACGTTTCTGGAACATGTCAGAAACTGAAAAATGTTTAGTGGGTAGTGGCGTATTTTTTTCTTGGGAAAATGGGGCGGCACCCCCAGTAGTACGCCACTGGTTAAAAGCACAAGGTAAACGCTGTAATAAATTTCATTCAATTCCGTCAGCGCATTATGAAGATATGGTAGAAAAAAAATATTTTTTTGTAAAGTTTAACACCCTATATTTCGAATACCGAGACGCGCAGGAAAAAAGTTTATAGAGGTAACTCTACTTATTATTTTTTGGTAATGAATCTAGTCCTGCAGTTTCGATCTGTATTTAAAGTGAAATCATCCTGTATAATATCCTTGTTAGGTTTTTTGCAATACTCTTTAATAGCCCTGAAAAATGTAAAGTGCAATTTATTTTTATAATGGAGAGCAGTCTTTTTTACTGCTTTCCAATAGGTAAGTGGAGCGCTCCTGAAGTACTACTGGAGTACTTCGATTTCACTTTTTGTTTTCCAATAATAGGGAACATTTTACTCCTGAAGTGTTCTTTCTCATTCCCCGCTGAACCCTCGAGCACCAGCAATTTTTATGGACCTCTATACTCCAACGAATGGTTAGGTTAGTGGAAAGTGGAACATAATTCTTTATGGGTTAGGGAAATAATTTTTGGTTTTATGTAGGTACTTCATATTTATTAAAGGTTGCGAATTTGCAGAAGACTTTCTTGATTGCTCTTTCTTATTGATTATTACCTTTCATTGGTTTGGTTTATGTACCTACTGTTCTACCAGGTTTTATACAATACATATTATTTGGATTTTAATATCTACCATTATCTACTGTTCTACTGTTCAGTTTTTTAAGGAAATGCTGTGTGTGTGTGAAGCCGTATCGAATACAACCTTAGAGCATATACTACTGAAGGCAATGTCCCATGGCCGAGAGTGTAGCGGAGGTTTAGAGAAAGAGAGGGGTTATGAGTATATATGCTATCTCTCTCTAACAACATGCAATCGCGTGTTGCTAAAGAGAGACAGCAAATATCCTCCTGTACCTCTCTCTCTCTCTCTAAACCTCCGCTACACTCTTGGCCACTGAAACGCTTCCTCCAGTAGTACATGCTCTAAGGATACAACGTCTTCTGACTTATAACTCCTCAGAAAAGGAAAGTGTCATTAACGATGCTCCAGCAAAAGTTATAAAAATATTTCTTCCAATAAATATGTACCTACGCAAATTTTGCATGCAAAATAATATAAAACTTTCTCGTTAGATTTATTTAAAGAAATTACTTCATAAATACAAACACAAGAAATTCAGAGGTTATGTTTACATTTTATCTCTTAGACGACNTCTTCTGACTTATAACTCCTCAGAAAAGGAAAGTGTCATTAACGATGCTCCAGCAAAAGTTATAAAAATATTTCTTCCAATAAATATGTACCTACGCAAATTTTGCATGCAAAATAATATAAAACTTTCTCGTTAGATTTATTTAAAGAAATTACTTCATAAATACAAACACAAGAAATTCAGAGGTTATGTTTACATTTTATCTCTTAGACGACACTGATGTGTTCAGGAGTAGCTAAAAAAGCAGAACAAAACAAGAACAATTCAGGAGCAATTCGATGACAATTGAAAAGTAGTATTTATTGCTTGTGTCCGGTGAATGTCTGATTAGCTCAGTCATACTTATTCAAGTGCACCGCGCCGTTATTTTTGGCGTTTAACGTAGCCTTGATCATTTGGGACCTCTTTGTCCTGCTTTATCTCTGTAGGCCTGGATAGTGAAGGTGGGCCCCGTTCATCGTCTACCCCGACCACAAGCANGGCTGTCCAGGCCTACACGAGATGAGGCAGGATAAAGAGGGATAATCCCCCTCGATCCCAAATCATTGAGGCCAATTTCTAGCCATAGAATAATGGCGCGCGCGGTTCATTGAAGAGACCCGGATCCGGTGACCCGAATCCTAAAAATGACTCGTTTTACCCTTCACTAATTAGGAGAAAAGTGGTAGTGATAAACACTGCAATATTTTTATCAAATCGAACAGTGGATTTTGTACTACGAGTTACCTACTTACTAATACTATCTTTGTCAAAACGAAAGCACCTCATATTAGAAAATATTCTTTTCTTCGTGTTCTGTGGTGTATAGTTGCGTCATGTTTTTAAATTTATTAGTGTTGTTTTTTGCACATTTTTATGCAAAATAAGTAGTTATTACTTTATTTCATATGAATTTCAAAAGACTTCATTAATACAGATAACGCAGCCAATGATTAAATGGATATTCGCGAGAACGAAGAGTGCGATATCTTAGATTATATTAATTTAAAATTACTATATCTTATCGTTTTTGGCAATATTCTTTAATTATTGCTTTCAAAAAAATTTAAATTAGTTTATTTTTAATATGGAGATCAACGTAGCAAGTCGAAATGACACTGTTCAGTAGTGTTTAGTGTCACATTGCAACAATATCATACATTTCAGAACTTGTATTTTACATTTCCAAGGAGGAAAACGTACAGTACAAAGGTGTGAAAAATTAAATTAATGACAAACGGAAAGTATATATAATGTGGCGTTTATAAATTTACAGAAGAGATATGTCCCGTTTTACAACCAAACACACAAGCACAACTTTCTTACAAATAAATTTTATATCGCGTAATGCAAGACGAAAGTGTATAAGTGCAAATAACAATTTGAGCATCCACATTTTTAACTAACATGATATGCCCGGCTTTAGATAAATATTGCCACTAAAGATTTAGATTTTCGTATAATGTATGTTAAAATATTTGAAAAAGCTGTAGAAACCTTAAATCAAACATCATAATACAAAATACAATATAATACGGAGAAATTTGAATTGCAAACGTTTGATATTAAAAAATTATGACTTATTTACCCCATTAATCGACAAATCGAACAAAGTGTTCAGGAACTGAAAACAACTATACAGATATAAACAATTCAGTGGCTGCTCGTGACATTGAGAATAGGTGAAGCATATTCATTGATCGACTAAAAAGAAAAAAAAAGCGCCGCTGGCAAAAATTTTCTATTTTCAAGGTAAAACGGCTTTAAATGAATCTGGAAATTTTAAGTCTATATACTACTGTAAGATATAAGACTACAATTTTAGAAATATTAGTTTGGCTTGTGGACTTCTGCGAACATTAATGCACACCGTACATGTATCTTCCAAAGAAGCTTTGTGGTTATGACAACCTCACGTGACGTTCCCAAAACTGTTAAATCCCTTCTTATTCCACATGCCCAACTCAACACCCACAATTAAACACTTCCACGCAACCACTTATACTCCGAATATCATTCATTCTGAAACTTTCGAACATACAGGTTGTCTTTTGACTTCCCCTTTTTTCCATATCGAGAGAATAAAGCACAGGTCTCTCGCAATTTAAAAAATCCTTTTTGTTCTCAATTTTCCATCTGGAAAATGGCATTTCCAACAAAATACATACTGGATTATACATAGGAAACATTTGTACAATTATTCCGCCTCGTTGCCATGACAACCGCCATAGACTGATTTCGATCTGTGTCACTTGTGTTTACTATACGTTGGTATAGTCCGAGGTTGATGTCCGCGCTCAACAAAGGCAATGTTTTTTTAGAAGGCGTTCACTGTGCAACTATTCTGTTTATTTCTGCGTATTAAACAAACAAACACAATACATTTTCGATATAAATTATAAAATTAAAAATAATTTTAAATTGTACAACCAAACGGAAATTTTACGTGATGCGGTGCGTCACTTGCGTCTCCCGACGAGCCGCCACTGAAACAATTTAAAAGTATGCTACAAATAAATAACTAGATAACTATTAATAAATTTAGTGTCGCATGGCATCACTGGGCACATATTTTACTATAGTGTACTGAAAATAAAAAATGGGTTAAAAACATTTATTATCCTTTGTTAAAATTTACAACAAATAACAGTTATATAAATATATTTAGGCTAATTTATGTAACATTCAATACTATTGAGTGAATATTGTACATATACTCTTCATATATATCTTAAACATCAAAATATGAAACAATTATTACACGGGATAAAAATATACTTGTGAAAAACATTTATTACATTATTAAGTCACTTTAAAAATACATATTCTATTGTGAATAAGTCGATAACAAAAAATATTCTTATATTTTTAGTCAGTCCACTGATTACATTCTATAAAGACTGAATATTTCTTATTTTTCGAGTTTTATTAACATCAATTGTTTCTTTGTCTGTCCAAAAAATAATCAATTTTGTCGTAACAGGTCTTAAATTTTTTATTTTAGTTATAAGAATTGCGGAACTCCAACTAGTCAGTCCTGTCGAATAAATTTTTTTTGACATGTCTTGGGAAACGTTAAACACATAATTGAACGATAAAACATTTGAAACGACTAATTGCCTAGGTGTATAATTTTATAAATTATACAAGATCGTGTACAGTTATACATTTAACTTTAAATACTTCTCGATACCAACGAAATACAATCAAACTACACAGGGTGTTTAGTCTAGATCTATAGTTTCTAATTATATTTATACATAGCAAAAATAAAAAACACCAAGACTAACATCCATTTGAAGAAGTTGTATAACAGAATTATTCTCTAAAAACGTTTATTTTCCATATTTTAGAGCCGTTTTACTCGTACTGTCCTTTTTTTTTTTGATAAATTATAAACTTTATTATATTAGACCGTTTCCTCTTTGTGCGTCCTTCGAATATTGCGATCTTACATCAAATATGACCATGTGAACGTTTTTTATGTATCTAATACACCTAATTATATAGTTGGCCAAACAGTCTCTTAGATTTGGCTGGTGTCAAAGTGCCTAGGGTACTATCAACTATCATGTACATTAATTTTCACTTACAAAATTATGTAATAATTATTATATAGGGTGTTCGGGTGTAAAATTTGGCCAAGGTGTATATAAAATTTGATATGGAAGAACGACGGCAGCAAAATTCATTTTTCATGTAATAGAAATATTGTGCAACAAATCGGATGTATTATTTTGTCAATAAAAGGTTAAGAAATGACCAAATATTTAAATTATAAGGAAGACATTGGTTGCTTCAGTCTAAAAAATAGTTTTTTTTTTAATTTCAGGGAATACATAATTATTCTGCTAAAAAATTATTAGAACACACTTTTTTAAAGCTGAATATCAAGAACACCCTATATAATTTATATTCGTTAACATACAAATAGACATTTGTGGAAGATAAGATAAAAACTGCTCAACAAACGGAATGAACCAGGATTATGTGTAATGTAACTACTTTTCAAACTGTAAGAAAAAATTAGTGTCGTTTACATTAATCGTGTAAAATAAATTAGGCCTTGGAACATTTTTGTTTTTGCTTTATAAAAACATAACAACAAAAATGTTATTTAAATCATTTACTTTATTTTATTGGGCAGTTTATAACTATTGAGCCAAACCAAAAACTTAACGACTATGTCCCATTCCTCCGAGATAAAAATCGTTAGGTTTCGGTGTACCTTGCTGTAGAAGACTATATTTTAACCTAAATTTTGCCTTAAATGGTACGGGTATTAAAAAATTAAAAAATTGACTACATATTTGTTGCTATGATTCAGTCTTAAACGGTGATAAAAGAAATTGAGGTAATACCCTGTAAAGGTACTTATTTAAATGTAATTATTGCCATATTTCAATGTTAATTCATTTATTCTCAGACTTGTCTACCGTCACGTAGAGTGGCTTGTACAAAACGATGGGCTCCCTGAAAAGAAAAAATACTAAAATATATTATACATTATATATTTTTTAAAAAAGTAGAAAGCAAGAAAATAATGATAATATATTATGATAGAAAAAATATAGTAATTGATGATTCTTTGTTTCAGATTTGCAACAGGAAACTGGAGGCATGGCACCAATGTAAAAGGAGTACTGTATAAATAGAATTTTTCTTATTTTCATTGTTTTAAATAGTAATAGTACTATTCCTGTAAATATTAATAAAGATTAATGAAGCAAATATACAAGTAAAATATTATTTTATTAATAAATTTAATTTTTCTCCTGATCGTAAAAACATCTGGATTTTCATTTATTAGGATCACAGAAAGTCACAAAGGCTTTATCCTGATGCCAAAATAATTTTAGCAAATACTTTTTGTGTATATACCAAGGGTCGGCAACTGGCGGACCGCGGAAGGTAAAATAATGGACCCAAAAATTTTTTGAAAGTATAAATTACTCAATTAAATTATTTAAAAAATAGATTTCTATTGATAATAATACGTTTGAGTGCCACCCTTATCATTTCTACTACAATTGCATGATTGATTTGAGTTCTTAATGGTTAGTAGGTAGATTAAATTTGTGAGTGCAAATTAAAATAAAAAATTACTAAGGAATGTGAGTTTTTTTTGTGGACTTCATTAAAAATTTTCAAAAATATCCGGACCCCACCTGAAATTACTTGCCGACCCCTGGTATATACAATCTAATATTTTTGGGGGTCACAGAAGGTCGAGGAGGTATTATCCTCACAAACATTTAAATTTAAGACAATACAAATTTTAACTTTTTAAATCAAATATAATATTTTCGAGACCTTGTATCAGGATCACAGGAGGTTGAAGAGGTATTATTCTCCTGGCACCAATATAATTTCAGAGAATGTAAATTTTAATTGGGTATATAATATATAATCTTTGTATGGGAATCACATAAAGTCGAGGAGGTATTATCCATACAAATATTATTTCAGACAGTAGAAATTTTAATTTGAACTAAATGTAATATTTTCGAGACTGTATCAGGATCACAGGAGATTGAAGAGGTATTATTCTCCTGGCACCAATATAATTTCAGAGAATTTTAATTTGGTATACCAAATATAATATTTCTGACACTTTGTATGGGGATCACAGAAAGTCGAGGAGGTATTGTGCTCCTGATACCAACATATTAATTTCACAAAATATAAATTCCTAATTTTGTACAATTCCAATATTTTCGAGGCTATCAGGATAACATAAAGTCAAAGAGGTATTATTTCCCTGATATGTAGTAATATAATTTCAGAGAAACCAAACCAAATTTTGTAAAGCAACTCTAATGTTTTTGACACTTTATATGGGGATCACAGAAGATCGAGGAGGTATTATTCACACAAATATTTAAATTGCAGACAATACACATTTTAATTTGAACTAAATGTAATATTTTCGAGACTTTGTATCAGGATCACAGGAGGTTGAAGAGGTATTATTCTCCTGACACCGATATAATTTCAGAGAACGTAAATTTTAATTTTGTGTACGAAATAATAAATTTTGACACTGTATGGGGATCACAGAAAGTCGAGGAGGTATTATCTACACAAATTTTTAATATCAGACAATACAAATTTTAATTTGAACTAAATGTAATATTTTCGAGACTTATCAGGATCACAGAAGGTGGAAGAGGTATTATTCTCCTGGCACCGATATAATTTCAGAGAAAGTAAATTTTAATTTTGTGTACCAAATAAATAATAAATTTTGACACTGTATGGGGATCACAGAAAGTCGAGGAGGTATTATCTACACAAATATTTAATTTCGGACAATACAAATTTTAATTTGAAATAAATCTAATAATTTCCAGACTTTGTATCAGGATCACAGGAGGTTGAAGAGGTATTATTCTCCTGGCACTGATATAATTTCAAAGAATGTAAATTTTAATTTTGTATACCAAATATAATCTTTTTTACACTTTGTATGGGGATCACAGAAATATTTAATTTCAGACAATACAAATTTTAATTTAAACTAAATGTAATATTTTCGAGACTGTATTAGGATCACAGGAGGTTGAAGAGGTATTATTTTCAACACTTTGTATGGGGATCACAGAATGTCGGGGAGGTATTATGCTCCTGATACCAATATTTTAATTTCACAGAATACAAATTCGTAATTTTGTACAATTCCGAGGCTATCGGGATCACAGAAAGTCAAAGAGGTATTATTTCCCTGATAGGTACTAATATAATTTCAGAGAAACCAAATATTAATTTTGCATACCAATCTAATGTTTTCAATACTGTATGGGGATCACAGAAGGTCGAAGAGGTATTATGCTCCTGATACCAATATTTTAATTACATAGAATACAAATTTGTGTAACGAATACAGAATGCAATTTTCTATGATCAATTCCAATATTTTCAACTGTATCAGGATCACAGAAAGTTGAAGAGGTATTATTCTCCTGACAATAATTGCAGAATTTTTATTTTGTATGCCAACTCTAATATTTTTGTCATTGTATGAGGATCGCAGAATGCTGGGGAGGTATTATGCTCCTGATAATTTATATTTTAATTCCAGAAAATATAAATTTTATTTTGTATATCAAGTTCAACATTGTGTGTATCAGGACCACAGAGGGTTAAGGAGGTATTTTGCTGCTCTTGGTAGAAAATAAATAATAGAATATAGAAAAGGAGATGTTTGAAATAAATTCCTAATAATTAGATTTGCAGATATTTGTAATTTTAATGGTTGGTATTATGAGCACAGAACGTAAAGAATGTTTGAATAAAATTTTGCTATACAGAGATCAGACTCAATTTTAAACCAATTTGCACATTTTTGTGAACATTATATCATCAGGATCACAGAAAGTCAAGAAGGTATTTTGTTGCTCCTGCTAGAACGGACTTAGAAATTATATTATATATATATTTATTTTTACAGCTCTGCACACTATTAAAAAATGTAACTTTGAAATTTAGCATTAGGAGCATATAAGAGTGGTTGAATTAAATTTGGTTATGTTACTTCTGAGGGGTTATATTTCATACACAAATAGCAAAAAGCCAAGATCACTTTTTTAAATTACTTTTAATAATTTGTAGTAGTACAAAATTCAAATTTTTAGATTTTGAATTAGGAAACTCCAATCGTATTGGGGACGAACTACAAATTATTGTCTATAAGGCAGGGTAATTTGCTCTTGCACGACAGGAAACATGATTTGCATTCTACGTGCCTTACCTCAAATGATGTTCGTTGCCATCGTACACCTGTCCTAGAAGAAATTCAGGTGCCAAGTACATGCCTCCTTCCACAACTGGACAAGCGTGCTCTAAAACATAATTATAAGTAGAATTATAATTAGAATTTAGTCAAACACGCACCATATTTCACAGCTGGCGTATTATTCGAATTTGGTATTCTGAATGGCACAGTACCTATCGTTATAGGGCAGCTTACAGCAAGAATGTCGTAATCTTTGTCTGTATCTAAATAAACCTAAAAACAATAGCATATTATTTAACCAACAGTTATAACAGTTGTCACTCATTAGGGCAGCTTATGCCTTGAATAATATGGTCATAAACCAAAAGCATTATAATTTGGGAGTAGAATGTTATACTTTTCCATAATTATCATATTTCAAAACGTTTTAAAAATATGTTTTTAATAGTAACGAGATATAACCTACAAAGCATATGTCATGTGTCAAATTTCTAAATGTCATTGATTGCCACTTTGTCTACTGCCATATTTACCTACTGACAAAGTGACAACTAATCTATAGATGCTTTGAACACATGCCTGGTACGCGCTATGTGGAATAAACTTTTAATTAGAGCCGATACTTTCAGTACAGATTAAATACACCGTTAACTAATCGGTCTACAAATTAATCCCAGTAAACTAACTGAAGTTTTGTAGTATCCCGTTTCAAATATTTAAGAAATCCCGCGGGATTTACTTATTTGAATAAGATGAAATCTGGAGTAATATCTTCTTCTTCTTCTTTTTGGCCTTCACACAGGGGTATTTAGCCAGCTTCTTATGTATTTGTTTTTTATTCAAGGGAATGCACCGTGAAGTGCATCTGAGATTGGCTACTTATATTCCCTCGATTAGTAATGGGTTCAGTGTTCTTAGTTCTTACTTCTTATCTTAGGCTTATGGTTAGTTAGCAATTGAGAAGAAGAAGAAGAAAAAGGTTATGTATTAGGTTATTAGCAAAAAATATTCATTCAAATCAAACATTCTTGTCAAGTTTTATGCCTTTATGGAAAAATAAAGTGCCTTTCTGAAACAACCACCCAGATAGAGCTCCCTACAGTTTAAAGGATATTAGGTACTTTATGATACAGTAGTTTTAAACGCTAGGTTAGATAAATTTGCAATTTTTATGTTGGTTATACCAAAGAGAATAAACTAATCTGTACTTCACCCGATATGCTTATTTCGTTTTCTTCTTCTTTTTGACATATCATATGATGCAAATTTTGAACGGAAATTAATCAAAGACGTACGACGTACATAAATTTTTAATTTTATGATGCATGCATGTCGTGTGTCATACATTTCTTGTCAAATCTGATTTATTATTGCTTTTGCTTTGTGATATATGTATTCAAAGATCTTAAGATATAATGGGTAGCAAGAAAAAAGTGGAACAAATTTTACTGAGCATGATATCGTTATCCTAATGAATTATTGGCAACAGAACTAAAAATAATTGAAATCAAAAACACTGGTGGGGCAACTCTGAGGAAAAAGAATAGTGGATGGAAGAATAAGCTGGTTAATAGCATCAATTTCATTATACCTACAATTGAAATAAAATGACGTAGAAAACCACTACTCCACTGGCTATATGCTCTAACTGGCATTGAATCACACCCCAAATAGTTCATAGCTAAAATTATTCATGAGCAGAGTCACCAGCCCGTGGAGTAGTTGTTTCCCAAACTGACTGTTGCAATTTGAAAATTTAAATTTAAAATTCGCGCTCAAGCATTAGGGAAATTTAAAGTTAGTTGTTGGTAATTAAAGATGACAGAGACAGATAATGTTAATTTAAAGAAAGCAAAATAACAAGTTAGAAAATAAAACGTATCTTTAGACACCTTTAGAAGTGTATTTTGTTAAAGGAAATAAAGTCAACCTGAAATATAGTGTGATTTAAGTTTATTTTACAACATCGAAGCCCTCCTTCCAAGTTAAAAAGTTTATTCCGCCTAGAGCGCTGGTATTAGAGCATAATATTCTACATAACATATGGAGGAAGCATGCTTACGGCGAGTGTAGACGAGTGAGACAAAGAGATAGTTTGGATTGGATATCTTTTTTCTCGCGAAGGCATGTGATTGGCTACCGCAACTCGTTACTCAACGATTAAAGAGAGAAAGCGAGTACCCGAACTATCCCCCTTTCTCTCTACAGCGTCTACACTTTTTAACACAAGACGCTCACTCCATGTCACATATGCTCTAATGCGGTGGTAGTCATGCGTTGAATGCTACCTTGCAGCTACAGATTAGTAGTTCATTTTGTTCAGTAGGTACATGTGCCAGTAGACAGTAGACATAAAGTAGCAATGACATTCTTTAGAAATGTAACCACATAACACTTTATGTGTTAAGTGAATGTAACGTACAATTCAATGGCAGCCGGTGCATGTAGCCTGTGGAGTAGGTTCTCACAATATTATTACTTGTTAAAAATATTTTTGCTAGCTAAGATAATATTGCTCAACAAAAGTAAAACCGACGATGCCGAACTGACAAATGAAAGGTGACTTACCGTAAGTAAATAATATATTTGAACCAGTCTGCATATATGAACGAGGGTGGTAGGCATTGGTGGTATTATGAGACAATTTGAGCTGTCCCACTTACTTCTTGAATGGGGTTTTACATGACAACCACTGCGAAAGGAAAAGCGATGAATCAGTTACTGTCATCAGTTTTAAAGTTGCGACAACCTACCCATACTCAAATACAAGATGTTTCACATCTTTACTGACTCCGAGGACCCCTCGATCGATGAAGAATTCACAACACTGTTCCAATTTCACTCTCAATTTTACTTCTTCCTCGCCTTGATTGTCGATTGTCACCTTTAATTTTATGCTTTCCTTGCACACATATGCTGACCGCGCCACCACACATCGGAGACTTACCGTACCCTTTTTGCAGCACCAGCAGCAGGTCGATCGTCTGTTTTCCAAGACAATGGGTTTCTAAAAAATTATTTGATTCAAGGCGCTAAAATTTAAAATTTTGAAGTTTTTCAAATTTTCAAAAATCACTTCACGAAGCTACAAATTTCAGTTAATGGTATTTTTAGGATGGGGATTTCAGAAATAGTATTCATGCTACTAGCATTAGATCTTAACTTTTTTATTCTTCACATACCGCATGTCCGACCAAAAATAATGAAAATTTTTTTACTTTTGAGTAATACATGCAGTAAATGAAAATCAAACAATTTTCAGAATGTAACTAGAATCAAAACCATTTTAAATCATGCTTAATGATTTTTATCGCGAACACTTGCCTCTATATATTTTTTAATTACAAAAAAAAAACAACTACACTCCACGGTTGAAATTATAGAGAGTAATTTATCGCTAGCTTTTGGACTAGTAAGGGGGATGAAGTGTGCCGGGAACGAAAATCCATTGGCGTGTCTGCGTAAAAGTCAACAAGATATAGAAAATAATGAAAAAAGATAATAAAACATAACATATAATATTTTTTACGGTTTACTATAACAGGCACTTTGATCCATTTTAATTATTACAGCATTTTAAAACGTCCCAATTGTGTTTTTTTAATTTATAAATTTATTATAGCCATGGAATTAGACCCCTCGTCTACGCTTATGCTATGACGTTTCTCAGGACGAGTTAATCAAGTCCGTTTACACCCACTAAAAAAGCATTTCCCTATTCCCAACCAAGTGCAAAAGACAGAGATAGAATATAGATCGACGTTCAGTGTAACTCGGTCTCTAGACGATTATAGATTCTATCGATGAACCATATAAAAATCATTTTATATTTTATACGCATTATGGTAATAGTGTTTTTATATTATGTCTTAGTCACTCTTTATAATTTCGACAGCGGAGTATAGAATCTACTAAAAAATTGTTGAAAAATTAAAAAAAGTCACGAATACAATTTTTTCATAAATTTGTCAATATTGACAATTCAAGCTCAAATTTTTTTTGACTATAATCTCTAGACGATTATAGATTCTATCGATATGCGTAGCGAGCGGCACAAAGATAAATAATATTGAACCGTATAAAAATCATTTTATATTTTATACGCATTATGGTAATAGTTTTTTTTTTATTATGTCTTAGTCACTCTTTATAATTTCGACCGCGGAGTATAGAATCTACTAAAAAATTGTTGAAAAATTAAAAAAAGTCATATGTTTACAATTTTTTCATAAATTTGTCAACATTGACAATTCAATCTCAAATTTTTTTTGACTATAATCTCTAGACCAAGGGTCGGCAACTGGCGGACCGTGGTCCAGGTCCGGACCGCGGAAGGTAAAATATTGGACCGCCAAAAATTTTTTGAAAGTATAAATTACTCAAATAAATTATTTAAAAAATGTTTTTTACGTTTAAGTGCCAATCTTATAATTTTCTCTAGTATTTTACAATTGTGAGGGTATGAGTTCTTAATGGTTAGTAAGCAGATTAAATTTGAGTCCAAATTAAAGTAAAAAAATA
The DNA here is from genome assembly GCF_000390285.2 of Anoplophora glabripennis. Classification (NCBI taxonomy): domain Eukaryota; kingdom Metazoa; phylum Arthropoda; class Insecta; order Coleoptera; family Cerambycidae; genus Anoplophora; species Anoplophora glabripennis. The sequence goes on from NW_019416567.1 coordinate 125,690, forward strand.
AGAAATATTATTTTTTTGCTGGACCTCGTTAAAAATTTTCAGAAGTGTCCGGACCCCACCTAAAATTACTTGCCGACCCCTGCTCTAGACGATTATAGATTCTATCGATATACGTAGCGAGCGGCACAAAGATAAATAATATTAAACTGTATAAAAATCATTTTATATTTTATACGTATTATGGTAATAGTGTTTTTATATTATGTCTTAGTCACTCTTTATAATTTCGACCGCAGAGTATAGAATCTACTAAAAAATTATTGAAAAATTAGAAAAGTCATATGTTTACAATTTTTTCATAAATTTGTCAACATTGACAATTCAAGCTCAAATTTTTTTTGACTATAAAATTGTTATAATAGCAAGTTTAGCAATACATTTTTTAAAAACACGACTAATAAAGTTTTCTGCTCAGTTGGTGCAATAACATTTTTTTTTCAAATGACACCATGTAGAGACCATCAAGCTGTGTCCATTCTTAATAAAACACCCTGTATAAAATAGAAACAGTAATATAGTGACATTGTTCTAAACTTACCAGGTACTGTTCCTCCATACAATCGATGTGGGGTCCAATAACCGTGAAATACTTTATTCCTTGAGGAGGACTTGCGTAAGGTATATCAATGGTTACTTTGAAAAAGTATCGTATGTAACATTGTCTACTCTCGAACGAACATGGCAAACTTGACTCTGGTAGGCAAAATCTAAAAAAATTTAGTGCGAATCAATTTTTTAACGATGAATGAAAATTATGCGATTCGGACTCACCTAAAAGGAAACTTATGGATGCCTCTTGGAAGAATGGGTATTGTTGTTTCCACATTTTTCTCACCCCATATTATCTGTCTTTCGTCGACAAAGAATTGGTCATCTTTAACCTTGAATAAACAAACGGCAAACACAAAGTAAAACTTCGATCATCTATAATGTATACTCTTTAATATTATTAAACGTGATTAATTATTATTTTTTTTGTGACATATTATCGAAACGAGCATTTTAATAAACGATGACTGTCGAGAATTTAAATTAAAATTCAGTTAAACATGAATAAATTTGAATATGTTGGCATAAATTGCAAATATTTAATAACATTATTGATTTTTCGTTTGATTATTTCAGACAATTAAAGCTAACAGACGGAGTTTAAGAAATTCATAATCGATTAATACAATGATAAAAATAAAACAAATTCTTACAGTTCTGCGGTCTCCAGATAGCAAAACCTTCCACTCGGCGTGTGCTTTTCCTCTCAGTATAACTCGTATTGCTTGAAATAGGAATTAACGTCAAACCTAAATTAGGAAGTTTAAAAAAAAATGCTTACTGCGTAGCTTAAAATTCTCGATTGTATCCAAAATAACGCTTCCCGAGATGGTCTCACCAGCATAATAATACTCTTTTTCCAACTGTATGTCGAATTCCCTGATATAATCCATCTTATAATTGCCTAACCAGTTTAATTCTTAGGAAATTAATATCTTGTATAAAAAATAGCTCATATAAAAATTTGGCCTGTAAGGGAATATTGTAAATTGATCAGCATACCAAAAAGCTTTACAAAATACTTATTTATCACTTTATCTGCTGGGATGATTGCTGATTATGAATTTGTAATAGTCAGCTGTTTTGAAAGTAAGATCAATACTACCGGACATGCCCAGAAGCTTTTGTTTTAGTCGTCTTTTTATCACCTCATATCGAATGGGAAGGGTTTGTGAATGAATAAACATGACCCAATTATTTGTACCCGTCCAAATATGAATGAATTAATAACTGTGACGCAAATTTAAAAATCATTAACAAGAAAAATATTTTGGGTTCAAAATACCATACCCACAATTGACTTTGTAAAAAATTTATTATAAAATCACATAACTGGTAATACAAAGAAAAAAAGATAAAAACTACACGAATAAAACATGAATACAAACTACAGTTAAAATATATAAAAACTAGATGCAATAATACAAAACGTATAAAGATGAAAGCAAATTTATTTTTAAAAACTTTAAGTACGATTTAAAATATTGCAACATGTCGTAACGTAGATCATTTAAGAATTTAAGTTAATGGATGTCATCCGCAGAACACGTCAATTTAATGAAAGTATCACAATTTTATTTAATGCTGGCTGTTATGCCATTGTTGCGTTTACGTTCCACTTTTCTTTGTGTTGATCGAGTCCAAAGGCAGTGTCGTAGTTACCCTTGGTGATGAATAGCCTCTTGAAGTGTGGGGTACAATAGAGAAGTCCCTGGTTGTACGAGTAGGAGTCCATCCTACATATAAGACGGTAAGAAAACAAACTTTCTTTCTTTCGAAGAAAGGCAAACTATGTACAAAGTGGCACCTATTTTATTCCAATCCTCTAAATAATATTGCGCTCTTATTTAATTTTGAAGGCACATCTTAATAGCGGGCAAACTTTTATAACGGTTTCTGTCACAAATTAATTTAAGAAATCCTAGATATGTCTTGAAATACTTTATTTTTGAGATACAGAGTGTGCAAAATGATAATATGTGGTTTTATTTCCACTTACAAAAAAACAGTTGAGGAAAACCAAATAATAATTCATTTAATTCATGGATAATTATCATCGTTAATTAAAAAATCACTTGTAATGACATTGTTAGCAATAACTTCACATACATTTTCCTATTTATCTTGAAAACAGAGCTGTGTTGCCTCTGTAGACAATAAAAAAACTAGAGATGATATCAAAAATCAGTTGAAATATTTTCTAGTAATTGGAAATCTTTATTTTTTTAATTTTTAATATCCGATATCTTAAAAAAAAGTGTTTCCAGACATAGGTGGATTTATTTTTAGATCAGGGCGGATCTGTCGAAATATCCCAGTTCTTGGATGTAATAATAATAATAATAATAAAGGGGCAAACAAATTTTGTCTGGGTTACCTTCAATACAACTCACATAATAAAAGTGTAGATCCCTAGATCTGGGCGAGGTCCGGAACATTTTCAAAATTGCAAGAATGTTTAAAAAATTTTTAAAAATACCTATTCTACCTGAGTATTTTACTTATATCTTAAACCTATGCATTTTGGAAGAATATTGAGGAGAGAAAAAGTTTTAGAATTGAATTTTGCACAATATACTGTAAGTTAAAAATGTTTAAATTTATTGCCGTTGTTGCAAAATAACAATAATTGATGAAAAAAAGGCAAAAAAATTAAGTTTTTTGGATAATTTTATTAAAATGTTTTAATTGCTCCGAAGGGATTCTAATTTTGGTGAAAAGAACTTTATAGTTTAATAAAACAACACACCAAACTTCGTTAAATTTGTTCGATAGTTTTCGGAAAATAATTTTAGGAAAAATTTTCGAATTTTCAAAATTTTGCACAGCCTCAAATAAAGCATCTAGATACTTGAAAATTTTTTCACATAGAAAAGACCGCTCAACCTTTCAAGTGGTTTTTGAAATATTTAAATCAGTTGATTAGGGCGGCCACAGTAAATTTTTAAAGTTATCGGCAACATAGATAAAGCTGTTGCTTGCACACGCAAAAAGTGACTGAACATATGAAAAGTGGGGGATGGGGGCTTTCCGAGTACTTTAAAATTATAATTTAAAAAAAACTAAATTGCAAATTGACAAATGTAATCTAATTGTTTAAAAATAAAAAAAGGGTGTTAACTTTAAAAATTTACTGTAGCAGTCCTAATTAACCGATCTCAATTTTTCAAAAACCATTTGAAAGGTGTTTTCTATGTGAAAAAATTTGTATCTAATTGTGTATCTAAATTCTTTATTTGAGACTGCAAAATTTTGAAAATTAGAAATTTTTTTCTAAATTAAATAAAAATTATTTTGCGAAAACTATCGAACCTATTTTAATGAAATTTGGTGTGTTGTTTTTTTTATACTATAAAGTTTTTTTACCAAAATTAGAATGCCCTCGGAGTAATTAGAATATTTTAAAAAAATTATCCAAAAATATTATTATTTTGCCTTTTTTTCATCAATTATTGCTATTTTGCAACAACGGAAATAAATTTAAACATTTTTAACTTACAGTATATGTGCAAAATTCAATTCTAACACTTTTTTCCTCTTCAATATTCTACTAAAATATGTAGGTTCCAAGATATAATTAAAAAACTAGGATAATATAGGTATTTTTTAAAAAATTTTAAACATTTTTGCAATATTGAAAACGTTCTGGACCTCGCCCAGATCTAGGGATCTACACTTTTATTATGTGAGTTGTACTGAAGGTCCAGAAATCTAGAAAAAATGTGTTTGCCCCGTCTCACATCCACCTCAAAACAGATCCGCTCTGATCCATTTGGAGACTTAGAATCCATTCAAATTCAGCTGCACATTTTAGTTACACCCTGTATTTAGACAAAATTATAAACCTCTAAAAATTACAGAGGCTGACTAAATGTGACTGACCTACTAAACCACAAACCAGAGTATATTTGCTGAACCTGACCGAGAATGGGGTGTCTGCCATCTTTTTAGATATTACAATTAAATAAAGTGGCATAAAATAACTCGTATTATTTTTATTTTAACTTGTAATTTTTAAAAAATGATGCCTTAATCGTGCCATCTGTTAATAGAAAGCTAAACTAAAATCTCATACCACTATTCTTCCCCTTTTATTTAATAACAGAGAGACAAAGATGAGTTACTTAAATAAGAAACTTTCTGTATTAACATGCTCATAGTCTAGTATGTCGTAAGCTAATAAAGTGGCATGTGATTGGAATAAAAATTTTTAAAATCTAATAAAAATTTATACAAAGAGTTATTAACTAGATTGCTTGTACAGTTTGATTCACACTACATATTTTTTTTTAAGCAAGCGCCCCACTGCTCCATTACATCAAGTTTTATAGACATCCTAACCTAAAAGTGCGAAAACCAGTTTTTCGTTGTGTTGTAGTTATGTTACATCACAAGGTAATTTTTCTCTACAAAACTCGTTTTGGCATCTGAAGGTACTACTCTTCTAAATCTGTTTTGAATTGTTTGAAAATCTCTTTTTCCTTCGGAAAAATTATTTGTTGAATGTTATTGGTTCGGAGTATCTGTCGATATTCGGAAATTGAGGAGCATCAGGTGAAGACAAAAAGAGATAAGAATCAACACATAAATTCCCATTGGCATTTCAGGTTTTTGGGATCGCTGACTACATACCTATGAATCTGAATTCAGAATTACAAAATTCAAAATGACAGGTTTTTTTTATTCCATCCGCCATTCTGCATTTTGCTATTCTCACATCAGATCCGTAATCAGTGACCCCAAAACCCTGAGGACCAGTGCGAATTTAGGAGTTTGGAATTTGATTTATTTTTCTCTTTTTATTTTGAGTCTTCATCTGATGCTGCTCAATTTCCAAATATCATTAAACCAATCAATTTCAACAGAAGATTTCAGAGATAAAAAAGATATTCAAACGGTTCAAAAGTGATTTTGCCCGTCGAGATTTGCAGAAAAAATTACCTCGTAATATAATATAATTTCAAATATTTAACTTTTAGGTTTGGATATCTCGAAAAGCTGATGCTATGAAGCAATTCTGAATTGATTTCAGTGTGTCAAAAACCTTCGGAAAAGTACCTTTAGTCAGATTTCTGGTTTAAAATTTTATCGGTCTGCATTATTTCAGAAATATCAAAACATTACCATACCATGCAAATTAAGATGTGACTTCCATAATTAAAAATCGTTACTCTATCGTTAAATGCGGCAATATTTACAGGATGAAATTAATTTTGACAAAACTAAAAAACAGAGTATACCACTTAACATTCCCGTTTTGCTTTAGAAACCTAAAGATATATTTTATATTGGTGCTAACCGCAGGCAGTCAACTCTTTAACTTGGTAAAAATATTTCTTTATCCTCATTCATACTCCTAGGTGGCATTATTGTGTAAAGAAATTTTTGGAATCAGAAAACTATTTTGCATGTCATCTACAAGTATGAAAATAGTATTTTTTATGGCAAAACAAATCAAACGAAAGTCGTAACATCCTTGATGTCTCTAATCTGCTTCATTGCCCTATTGCAGTGATTCTAAACCAGTGGCAGCACACTAAAGAACTTCTGATAAATGTTAATATCCATTGAGGTGTGTTTCAATTTCCGTACCATTTTTAAATGTGTTTTAATAATACACCTTAAAATAAGTGACATTATATCTACCATTATGAGAGCAGTTTCCCAAGAAATGTAACAATTCACAAAATATTTAGAAAAAAACTGCACTGTATGGACTAAGAAAGGCAATTAAGTTATTTTAGTTTTAAAATAACCTTCTGGCAAAAAGCGTTGTATTATACCTACTAGCAGAGAGCAACCTACTAATCTGTAGGTATTATAAAAGCAAGCCAATTTCACACTAGATGAAATAAAGTTTTTACCTAATAACATCATAAGAAATAACTATTATGCCTATTAAAGCTCCTTCTAGACAACAATTTTAGCTGTTATCTAGATATTGTCGATTTAATTCGATGGTAACGAAGCTGTATTCCATAAAGTAGTTATTTCCTACAATATCGTTAGTTAAAATAAACAACTGCTATTGAAATACGGGTATTTTCTTAAACCATAGCATTGTCAAAATTAAATATCAAATTTTGACGTTTGCAGTTTGATCATTTATGTTTTCAAATAATAACAAAGAAGTCGCTACAATAAAAGTTTGTTATAGCAAGAAAATAAAGAATTGTAGAATCCTTTATACAGTGATTCACAACTTATCCAAAAAAATTTGGGAATAGATGCGGCAAGAGAAATGGAGTCAATATCGTAAACAAAATTTTTGTAAAATCCTTATAGATTCCCAGAAAGAAATTATTGAAGTTGTAGCATCATTCGTAATACTAATTGCCATAGTGTTTACAGTAGTTTTTTAGTAGTTAGTGTCAAAAATGGTTTGAGTGTATAGTAACTTGGAGTCGATGGATATCGTTTTAATTTATGGTGAAGTATTTGTGTTATGGTGAGACAAGACAGCATTTGTGTTAGTTCGTAGAAACTGAGTAAAACAGACCCAAATGTGTTCACGTCGGACAAAATTTTGAACAATTGTTGTAACATCAGGTATTATTTTATTATTTAAAACCACAAATTAATTTTACAAAAAAGATGCTATAAAATTCTATTTATTCTTTTCCTTGTGAAATTCTTTCAAGTTTTTGTCCGTTTTTATCACTGCCGCCGTAACGGAATTTCCAGTGCCGATGTGATCTAGACAATTAGGATTAAAAATATTTTCTTTAGTTTCTAAGACAACACGAGTAAATGTGGCACACCCTGTATATTATAATTTTTTCAAAACTGCATTAATTAACTTTATAAATAGCTCATAAAGAATCGCAGATTGTTTTTATTTATTTTACAATTTCCAAAAGCCTGCTCTTCGTAGTGGATGCCCTTGAGGAGAACCGTAACATAAATAGTAAATATCACTCTTCGCTTACCTTAAGACGCACGAGCACTCCTTACATTTAAAACAGTTCTTGTGATAGATGTGTCCGTGAACGGATATTTTCTCTAGCGGGTACACCTTTCCGTTACAACTTTGACAAGTCTCGGTTACGCAAGGAATTTCCTTTTGGAATAAAACGTGCAAATAGAGTAGATGTCGTATTACTATTTCAGGCTTTTATCGCAGTTTCGAAAGCGGTGCATGTTTGAAAATGTTGATGATCGCATTTTGTTTAGACGCCGAACACAGTAAAACTCGTGTGGACATTAAAATTTAAATTTATTCACTCAAAATAATATAAATTGGCACAAATATGAAATATTACATAATTTAACTTCTAAAAATAGTAGTATCGACTTCATAACCTAGAAGAAGACATTCAAGTGGTCGTAAAAATTCAAAATTTTTGGTTCAATCTCACAGTGGCAACAGTTAAAGGTCTAAGAATTTTTTAAAATATCCAACAATTAAAATATCAACATAAACATACAACAGATCCATAATCAAAATAGTCTATTCTATTTATTGTACAATAAAATATAATTTTGTTAAAAAACAAGCGATAATATAGAAAAACTTATTAATAAATTATTCCTCTCGAAAGTTTACGTTAAATTTTTTAAATACTTCGAAATCATAGTCTAACACATACAGGATCGCTCACTAATTCAATCGAAATGAGCTGAAAAACACACAACTTTAGAGAAAAAAAAAAGCATCGTAATTGGATTACTCGAGACGACCCTGTACATACCAATAAAAACATTAACAATGATATATACTTTTAAACCTACTCTAATATATCATGGTAGACAAAAAAGCTAGTAAAAAGGTTTTATTAGTAGTAGTGTGTGTGTGTAGACTCTTAAGACGATACATTTAAAATTAATTTTGGACGATCCCTTACAGAATTTTCTTTCACTGAAAAGAAGATAAACCTGTGTCAGAATTTTTGCTACACCTCTGTACGTTCCAAACACAACCATGCACAACTCAATGGGGACTGTTAAAATATTAGTGCAAATCAAACTAAACAAAATGCAAAAATCAACACCAACAAACATTAAAGTGGATTAAGTCTATGATTATTAATCGAAATGTAGTAGTAGAATGACGACTCACAATTGTTTTAGTGCGGAAGCGAGAGGGTATTAAGAATGATTAAAATTAAAATTTACGGCAAACCACAGCATGTTGTTCAAATGAAAGGGTACTCACCACAAATCTGTTAACTTTCACTCGAGGAGTCCTTGTTTTGTCGGAACTTGAGTCCCTCATCGATTCGAAGCGAGCTCTCAACCTGCAAAAAAAATAGTTAATACTTTCTAATTCGACTATCACTGACAAAGAAGTAGGCCCAGCCGTTAAACGCTAATCTTTTGGTGAAAATGACTTTAATCATGCTATTTCTTATTCAGGCGCATCTTTTCAAGATGCAGTGTGGTAAAGTTTAAATTTTGCATAGATTTTTATTCTATGCTCGTTTTTTTTTTTATAATTCCAATAAAAAGTATTGCTTTTGCATTTTCCGTTACGATTTGCAGATGTGTGCATAATATTGTGTGTCTGACGGGTTCCTAGATGGGGGCTGCGCCTTCTTGACGGACATCACATTTTGTCATTTTTCTCGAAAACATTGCGTTTTACGAAAAAAGTATAATGAAACAAAAAGTTTCTAAATTTAATGGCTTCCTAGTGAACAAATAATTTTTAAGAAATTTAAATATGCGACCAAATTTTTTTGGCTCCAAAGACAAGGGGCCCACGAAAAATTGTCGTAAGGGGGTTCACCGTAAAAAAACGTAGCACCATCAGATTCCACATGTCATAGAACCCCTGTGTACCAAATTTAGTGATTCTCGTACAACAGCGTTTTGAGGTATAAAAAAAGATTATTCTTAGGAGCAGACTTCAGGGGGCTGTAACTCCGAAAGAGGGGGCCACTTGGCAAAAATAAAAAATACGGGTCCCCTAAATTTGTCTTAAGAATCTGTGATCAAATTTTGTTGCATGAATTTCGGGACACCCTGTACAGAGTGTCCTGAAGTTAGAGGGCAATATTTCTACAGGGTGCTCTATATCGAAAAGTTTGCTTTTTCTTTATATAAAAGTGGGTTCAAAAATTCTTCCTAAGGAAGTTACAGCCACCTAGAGGGGCCACTCTGAAGATGGTTTTTTCTAAATAACTCCGAAACCAGTTGAGATAAATTTATGAAATTTGGTAACATGCTTAACTCTTACGTGTTCGGTCCGCTACTAAAACGAAATTTACAAATTTTCATCACATACGATCTAACACTGGAGTTTGACTGAAAAGTATGAAATTTCATAGTTTTTTTATAAAAAAAAGGTACTCTTTTCCCAGATTGGCAGAATGTTCCATTATTGTGTAACATCTGTTTAAAAATAATGTTACATGTGTTATTCACCGAGAATCGAAATTGTCAATATTTTTTATCGTCGCAGGTTTTGAATAACAAAAATGCATTTGGCGTCATTTGCATTGTTATTTACTTATTGCGAATTGTTATCAGTCGAAAATGCAACATTTTACGAATGTGCACAAATTTTCAAAATAGATTTTAGGGGACCAGCTACTTCAGTTTCCCCTTTTGTCTGAATGCAGAAGGATACTTAAACTTTCTGCAAAATGATGTAAAAGAATTATTGGATGATAAACCGTTAAACGTACGCTTAATGTTACACTATCAACAAGAAGGGGCACCACCTCACTTTACCCATAATGTCATAAATTGGTTAAACGATTATTTTCCTGGCAAACCTAAATCCCCTAGATTACTTTCTGCGGGGTAGTATGAAGGCTGTAGATTACGCTACAGAAATAAATCCTTTGGAAGAATTACAACAGAGAATTCATTTGGCTGCGAATCAAATCAGACAAAATAATTTTGAAGTTTTGAGGTCTTTGCGGGCAATTTGACTTCGAACTGAAAAATGTATTCAGCAAAATAGAAATCTTTTTGAGTATTTGCTATAAAAGTTACTAATGAGACAAAGATAAGTTTTATTAATAGTTGGGTTTTAATTTATTTTATTAGTTTATTGTTTATTATTACAATTTAATAATTTCAATTGTTTTTTATACTTTATCAAATAATAATTTACTAAAGATAATAAACTTCTGTGAACATAACAATTCGCAAAAAGTAAATAACTGAACTGTCAATGCAAATGATGCCAAACGCGTTTTTGTTCTTCACAACCCGCTATGATAGAAAATATTGAAAATTTCGATACCCGATGATTAACACATTAACATTATTTTTAAATCGATTTTACACAAAAATGGAACATTCTACCAATATGATCCAAGAGTACCATTTTTTACTAAAAAACTGAAATTTCATACTCTTCAGTCAAAAGTCCAAAAAGTCAAAGCATAAAAAAGTTAGGGTAAATTTTACCCCCTTCCCCACCAGTGTTGGAACGTATGTGATGAAAATGTGTAAATTTCGTTTTAGTAGTGGACTGAGCACGTAAGGGTATGGACATAACGGGGACGTGTGATCATATTGAGTGGGCGGATATAACGGAGCGCCGACCATCGTTCCGACCCTAGTCAGCTTAAAATCACACAATTATGATGATTTTTATTTTTCTTGTTCCATATAGGCTCCCGAACAAATACAAGACCGATTAATTTCTCCTTATCCATTATCGCGTGCACTATGGTCGAGGGTCAGGAAAATACTAAACTAGATTCTATGGTGCCAGGCTTTGGCTCAGACCTATGCGTGGAGCGAGGGGCGATGCTCCAATATGACCATCTTCGTTTATAACCATGTAGTTATTATTTTTTCTGAGCGAAGCTAGGGTACCATGCTAGGGTCGGAGCGATGGTCGGCACTCCGTTATGTTTGCCCACTAAGAGTTAAACCAGTTACCAAATTTCATAAATTTATCTCAACTTGTTTCGGAGTTATTTAGAAAAAAACATCATCAGAGTGGCCCCTTTGAGTGGTATAACTTCCTTAGGAAGAATTTTTGGACCCACGTTTATATAAAGAAAAAGTTTGACATAGAGCACCCTGTAGAAATATTATCCCCTAATTTCGGGACGTCCTGTATGCATATATTTATATGGAAAATAATGCTCCAGTACCGTCTTCTTTAGGTTGTATCATACCGTTTAAGCCTGAGAACCATGAATAAGTATGAAATGTATTTTTCAGGGTAAGTAACGGAAGTTGTAATAATCTTAGACATTCGTTTGTCAGAAATACTTGCAGCTCTTAACCCTTTCACTGCTCCAGACGTATATATATTCGCTAAAAATTTATAGGGCTCAAACTGCTCCAGACGGATTAATTCGCATGAATAGTTAAATTGGATCAGGTTGCTCAAACCGTACATATTCGCAACCATGCGTCATTAGTGACTCAGTTATTGCAATTGGTAAGGCGAATTTTTGCGGGTGAGCTTATAACGATTGTGAAAAATATTTTTATGGAAAGGGGTACTGGTAAAAATACCAAGATTGTTCATGTTTCTTTCAGTTTCTATTTAGTACATATACTATATTTTATTCAAAATAAAATCGTAAAATTTATCGTAAATCGTAATTTAACACAACATAATGTAAAACTATAAGTGGTCTAACTGCTCCAGACGTATATATATTCGCACGCGATAAACTTTCGCGCACAGCGCAGTAGCTACGTTCAGACATATTGCGCAGTGAAAGGGTTAAATATGTAAATTGAATTGTAACACTGTAGCTATCATAATTTAAGTAAATTTTATCAAAAAACGTGCCCACCAACTTTTATTTCTCACACCACCCGATCAATGAAGTTGTCACTGATGACTACAAGCTTCGCTTAAGGAGGTTTATAGGGTACGGGGGTACGTCTAAAGTCTAACGAGAGTTTCTGTAAATTCGTTAGTGACTAAAGTTGTAAGCCTTTAGCGGCGTTGCCGCTATCACGCATATGGAGGTTAAGTTAGTCAACTACAGCAGTTTCAAGGAGAATTATTATAAATTATGTATCTTACAAGTACCTAATCGATTTCTATGAGCTGTCATATGGTTCCTTAGATATCGGTTTCCTATTTATACAACTTGCTGTGGAAACTGATCGTCAATTGTTGCGCATTCTAAAAGGAAAAGACTGCATTTCTCATAAGACTGTACTAGATCGTGAAAAATTATTTTATTAATATCTCGTCTCTTAGGCATTCAAACTAGTCATAATTTTTTTTGAGGATTTTCTTCATATAATCAGCTTATATTAATTTTTTTGAATATTCAGATAAACCTCCTTAATGGGACATATACAATTACAGTGATCAGAAAATCCCGATTTTTTTTTTTATATTCTAAAACGATAGAATTGTATGTGAAGAATATTATTCTGTCAGTTTGAAAGCGAAATTCGAAAAACTCCGGAAGTTATAGCCCGTAAACGTTGTGCATGTCGGTTCGGGTTTGGAGCGCACGCTACAAGTACAAGGAAGAGCGGAGCGCACGGGTATATTCGTGGACCACGTTTGTAGAACTAACTGTTTTTAGATAAGTTTAGCTAAATAGCCGCCCGTTTGTTTACAGTTCATAGTTACCCCTTCGTCCCCAGTGACATTTGTTTGTCAAACAATTTTGATTTGATTTTGGAAAATTTTGAAAAAAACCTATTATTTTTATACAAATTCTGAAGAAATTTCGATTGAAAATTCGATTTTTATTAAATTTCAAATTTACATTTTTTCCATTTTTCTCAAAATAAGAATGTGGGTACACATGATGCAAGTGACCCATTTTTCAGTACAACATCAAGAGCGCCGCAGGACGCCGCCGGATGAACCAGCGTTCCAAGAAGGGTCTACTGGCGCCAGCAACCAGACGCGTACCTATATACCTACAACCGAATTCACACACAGAAGGCACTCTCCAGCAAACCCTCAAACCGTCAACATCACTTTTTCTATACAATCTTAGTTTTCAATAAAAATAGTTTATTTGTACCGTTGAGAGAGCGTTTTATTCTTGCTGTACAGCGAAAGCAACCCTCAAGAAAATTTTTGTATTTTGATGCAGATCGAATTTCACGGGCAGCTAAGCTGTATACCATTTTGGAAGTCACGCCGCAACCTTGCTGTGAGTCTCTACCACAGCTCAACCATGTTGACGATGAATGAATTCAAACATTATTTTTAATCTTGAATATCCTATTAAAGAACACATGCAGTCCGTTGAATGTAGAATGAATATTTATTAGTTTAAAAAATTCCTCAAAAACTCATTTTCCTCCGTCTAATTGTATAAGACCCCTTAAACGAAGTCACCATGGTTTTTTTTAAATTTTTACAAATGCTTTTTGAAAATGAATCACCTAAATGAAAACAGCATCAGGATAGTATAGTCAACTTACTTCCGTTCGGAGAAGGTCGGATGCGCAGTTCAAAGTCTTGAAGCGGAAACTTTGTTATATTCTCATAAAAAGTAATGAAGTCCACATCAAAAGCTCCAAACAAAATTTTAAATGTGCAAAGCAGAAGAAATGTAAAACAACAAATAAATACATCTTTATATAAATAATTGCGTTTTACTGCATTTAAAAGTAGTACGTAATATATCAAGTTTTATCTATTTTCGCTTTCTCTTCCGATTGTGCTTTAGTAAGTGATCTCTCTCTCTCTTTGTCTCTCTCTTTCGCGGCCCCCCTCCATTTCTCTATCTCGGCCTCTCACACCTATCTCATTTCTCTCGCACTTTTGCTCCCGTTCTCTCACTAGCCAGATAAAATAAATCGAATGTACTGTTATTATGCCCAAAAAATTTGTATTCAACAAAGGCTTGATCTACTTTTTTTGTTAATACCCTGAATAATGAAAGAAACAATGAAATATTTTAATAACTGAACAAAACTTACGATCTTGCTGTTTCTACTTGTGATTCGTCTCCATATTCCTCGACGATATTGACCGTATTCGTCTGCTCCCTCCTGATTTCTTGAGCCTCCCACTTCTCAAACTTGGCTTTCAATTGTTTGGCTCTGGCGGCTTTTTGTGCCTAAAAATAACGTTAACACATAATTACCCGACTCTTTTTTGCAAAAAAAATCCCTTACTTCAAGTAAATCCTCGGGCAGCCTCTGGTTATCGACCTGGTCTTCTTCGGATTCCTCTTCGGAACCGGATTCTTCCTCGCTGCTGCTTTCCTGTCTGACGGGTTCAGGAGGCGGGGTGAACCTCTTTAGAGGCTTGGGACCTTGAAACATTAAAAGAAAAGTTAATGATAACTTTTTTTTTGACCATTAGGGACTTACCAGCTGGTTCAGGTTCCCTGGACAGATTCTCCTCCATCTGCCTGAACTTGTTAAGCATCTTGGAAGCGGTGTGAGTGGATTTGGCGATCACCGAGTCGTCCACATACACATCGTCGGCTCTCACGACTTCCGGGTCGTGGTATATCTCGCGTTCGGGTGTTTCAGTCTAGGAAAAAAAAATCACGTTAAAATAACGATAGAGCGGGAAGAACGACAATTAAAAACGACAGGAAAATGCAAATGTTAGTGGCGTCATAATTACGTCCATCGTAATGGTGGCCCCAAAACAGTTCCTTGCGACACACCATTAAAAAAACCAAAATCTTAAGTGTTAATTTTGTGAAAAAAAAGCCAATAAGCGTTTTTTAGAATAGAAACAGATCCCTATGATGTCTCAGGAGGTGAAACGTTTGGTACGTTCATAGAATTTTTGTTAGCGAAAACTTTATTAATCATGCTTAAAGAAAATTCAAGTGTTTCACAAAGACTATCAACCTTCACTTGTGAGGGGTCTCTGGGTGGCGTTATTCTAAATTGCTTTCTCTGTTTTTCGGGCTCTTTGTATGTCTCAAAGAATTTAAAACGCTCCTGGATATCGGCAGTCTTAACCTCGACAACGTCTTCCATGACTTCGGACGATTTTACCGTATCTTCGCTGGAGGTTTTTGCCAAATACGCCTAGATGGGACACATTTTCACATATTTAAAGATGCTTGGGATTTTGCGGGGGGCTACGGACTTACCTCTCTGGCTTTCTTCACGTCTAGTTTCTGGGGTATCACAGGGGAGATCTGGGGTGGCTTCGAAGCGTTGGCGTCTAATTCTAGGAAGAGTGAGCGCGACTTCTTACTAATTTCTAAAGAAAAAAGTTACAATTCATACGACATATTTTTTAAACTCCAGTACAAACAGTACAAAACAGTTGGAACTACTCACCACTCTGGTACACTTCTTCTTCTTCCTCTCCAGTTTTCGTTTCTCTCTCGTTGAACAATTCTCCCTTCTCAAAGCGTTCCTTAAGGGATTTCGTATCACAGGACTCGATTTTCTCGGGTTTATTCAGATTCGCTGAGGACTCTGACTGTATGATAGCCTGCTGGTAGGCCTCCTTCATTTTGCCTTGCTTGCCCTAATGAAACGACACACATGTATTTTAAGTAATAATATCGCGGAAAACAACTACTCTGCTGGCTACATGCCTACCTTCAATAAATTTTAAATGATTTAGATCTATTGTCAGCAGAATCGCCAGACACAGACTGGGTTTGAACTTATCAGTCCTCATCAGTATGACGAATAATCTTGGTAGTTTGATATTGCAGGTATAATTCAATACTAGACACAGCTCGCAGAGCAGTTGTTTCCTACAATGTTAAAAACTTTACTACACTAGTCTTACTTTCATAGTACCTACAGAATATTAAGTCGTTCATTGCTAGTAGGTACAATGCTTTATGCCAGTAGGCATAAAATAACAATGACAGTTAAGACACAACATACTTTGTAGGTTATATCTCACCAACACCAAGAAATTGTGGGAAAATAAGCTTAGAATCAAATTGATGAGGAAAAGGGGGGAAAAATGGCAATTACGTTAAATTGTTTTTCTCTGTAAGGGCAAAAATGCATATGTTAAATTTATAATTTTCTTATTTAAAAAACTAAATTATCAAAACGTGTGAACCATAATTAATTTATCTTAAAAAATATATACAAGTAACTTTACGTGCTGGTCAGTTTTTTAGGTTTCAGGGATACTAATTTAAAGTAATTTTTATTGAAGTTGAATAATTAGTTCAGACATAATTAATTTTTTGAACTGCACTTAAACTCTTGTCTACACTGCCGCCGTGCAGCTCCCGAACCCTATTGTATGTGTACGTTTATCAGAGTTGCCTATTGTGACTCTTTTAAAGCAACTGTATGAAACTAACGAAGTGACAGAGAGATAGAAACTGCAATGGAAAATAACTTTGTAACAGCCTGTTTTTGTATGACTTTGCGATGTGTTACTTTAAAGTCACCAATTTTTTTGAGTGAGAATAAAGAAATGATGATAATACACCTGATGTGATATGACAATGGGGCATGTGGTGAGCAAAAACAAAGGGGGATGGAAAGAGGGGAGAGGAAAATTAAGAAATTATTTGTGTATTCTTAAAAGACTATTGGAATTATTGTTGGAGACTTACCATGAATAATCTATTCCTAATCGTCTGTATTTCCTGTTTTCGTTCCTCTCTCCTCTCGTCCCTGCCGGTCTGTTCTCCATGTTCCCACTTGTTCTTCACTTCGGACAAGTTGGTGAAATGGAAGGGTTTCTCCTTCTGCACCTTCTTGGCTCTGTACAATGTGGCGTCCTCGCCTTCCGGCACCTCCTCCTCCTCTTCTTCTTCAGAGGAGGTCTCCTCGATAGGGATGCCGTTTAATGCTTCGTCTGACACGCCTACATCCATGCCCTTAGCTTGAAATCTGGAAAATTCTTTTAGTTATTGGACCTCGGCGATCGCTGCGTCACTTACCTTGCGAGCTTGGATAAAATCGATGGGGATTTCTTGACGTTGACCGGGGTGGGTCCCCTGTCTGACTCCTGCGTTTCCGTCTGGTGGTGTTCGAATACTTGAAATCGTTCTTTGACGTTTAGACTTTGTAATTCCTCCAAACCCAAGTCAGGCTTGTCACTTGCTGGAAAAGTGAAACAAAACTGAGATATTCTTACGTGTGCAGTCACGTAGGATGTTTATTTAATTTATTAGTTTCTGATAAATAGCAATTTGCGGTCTTTTTGTCGGAATTATTTGTTGTTAAACAGCGCTTAAGATAACTGTATTAGTCTCATAAAAATTTTATTTTACACAGTAAGAAACAAATTGTTAAATATGAGTAATATCTTTGAAGTAGAAGACATATTAGATATAAAAAAATTAAGCTATGTTAAATAAACGTATTAGAGTTATTACATAAAAAAATTGAAAATGTTCACAACACACATTTTTTTTGTACCTCTGACTACGTCTGGGGGTAATTCGAGGGGCTGATTTTCACGAATTATAGGTTCTGCCTTTCTAGGCCGGGCTGAAATCATCGAACGACGTTTTAATAGCGTGTTTTGCAAATGTGACTTTCGTGTTAACATCTGTGGTTAAAAATTTATATTTCCTTAGAAATCATTACAATTTTTGGATGTCAAGAGGTAGTTTGAGATCTAAAACGTCCTAAATATTTTTAATTATTCGTATAATTTATTTATAACTAAAAAAATTTAAAATTTAATGTGCAAATATTTTGCAATATATAAATAGATAAGTACCTTGTTAATTTTTCTTTACCATATTTTCTTTTAGAAAAAACTGAAAATCTGTCACTTTTGACACAAAACAGAAACTCTAGAGTAGGTATATATAGAACAGACTATTTATTATACTACTTACTTATGAATTATTTTTTGAATAACATTAACTAAATATGTAGTTAAGGTTGAAGTCATTTAAAAAAAAATAATTATACTTACGTGGAGCTTCATCTTCTACAACTTTAGGGGCAAAAAGTGATTTGAAGTGGGGTTTACAATACAGATTTCCTTCATGGCTAGCATAAGTTTCAACTCTGAAATAATAATTCGATTATACAAGAGAAAACGAAAAAAACGTGTCCTAAAAAAATTAATGAGACCACCTCCTGAAAATGCCTCTTGGAAATTATAAAAAAAATCAATTAAACTTATTACACAACACAAAACCCTCATACTGTTCCAGTTCATTTTATTTTATTAACTTGTTCTAATAACAATTATTAAAAATAACGGTACAGCAGAAACTGGTACGATAACCCGAAAAAAAAATCAATGAAACTGGCTTCCGACCAAGGTACATAAGATACAAAAGGTGGACTCATTTGTGAAAATGGACTTCGACTCTTACGTTAGTTGCTTGCTACATTCGGTACACCTGAAGCAGTTCTTGTGCCACAGTGACTTTTCAGCTTTGATCTGTTCCATCTGGAATACTTGTTTCGCGCATGCCCTGCAATTGGTGGTGTCAATTTGTTGTGTACCCTAGAAATACACACCGAGCTCTAGATTTGTCTCCAATTGAATAACGACTTGAATAAAAATAATTATGACCATATTAAAATTAGTAACAATCGAAAGATTTGAAATTTAAAAAACCAGGTTGGAACGGAAACCTCATATCAGTATGTGAGGAAGTAAATTTAGATAAATTTGTAGCATTTAAGACCAAAATGATTTAAACACGTAACAGTTCTTTATTTATAAAATGTGGTTTTCGATTTGCCATCCTATCAACACAGCAAATCATAAAAATACCCACGGCATTTAATAACATCCGAAAACTATGTAAATCATGGCAGTGCATAATATTATTTATTTAATTTTCTAGAATTGTATCCTCTTATTGGTGCAATGCGCGACATAAATCACTACGTTAAATATTTACATGTACTCAGATTAGATAAGACCAAAGAAAATAACAATAAAACTGCGATAAAAGCAGGAATTACAATAAAAGTAACGATGTGAACTTACGTTGAATTTCTCCTGAGCCTTCTCGGAATCCGAGGATCTGACGTGAAGGACATTTTTCTTCTGGAGGGCGTCGAATTTGTTAAAACTGGATTTCTACAAATAAAACAGGGGCGATCAGACACTACAATCAATAATATAAATAAATATATTCAAGTTATGTATAATAAGCGCCCAGAGAAAATATATGTCTAGAAAAAAGTTTAAGAATTCAAATATGGAGTTTATGGTGAATTCTATTAATGTATCTTGTTTTATAGACAATTTTGAATTGAGTTTGTGCAAAGAATGAAATTTTAAAGGTATACAGGTTGTATGTACAACGTGTCAAAAAGAAAAGAGTGTCTAATTGAAAGAATATTTTCTTATATACTTAAAACCCTTGCTTTGTGAACAAATAAAAATACTGAAAGAAAATAATTTGTAAAAAGGGCCATTCACATAATTACCCCCCTTACCTGTTGTAGAATTTCCTAGGTTAGTCACATGGCCACACGTTGGGCGCCATGTCGTGGGTTTTGGTTGGTTAATTTGTTTTGATTTTGATTGGTCTAATTCCGCTGCAAGCTAGTCAAAATCCACTACCAAACGAATTAACCAACCAAAACCTACGACATGGCGCCTAACGTGTGGCCATGTCATAAACAGAACAGTTAATCTACAAAATTCCACGAAATGGCGCCCAACGTGGGACCATGACACAAACAGAACAGTTAACCCAGGAAATTCTACGACAATATAACTTATATTCCTATGGACGATAGATATAGAAAAAAGAAACTGGCACATTTGACTTTTAAGTTAATTTGAGGACGAAGGTATTGATAACGGAAACAAAGAGTTAGAAACGTAAATTGTGTAATTTGTTCTAGTTAGGAGAAACGAGATTTATAAAATCAACTCTTTGACTATCCTTTTAGTGCAAAAAACAGTGTTTGTGTTCTCGGTGTCGGAAATACCCTAACAAAAAAAAAACGAATAACATTTATAATAACTTTAAACCATGTTGGCGGCTGTAATTTTTTAGACCTCTACAGTACGAATCAGAGCTTATTTCTTGTTAAATATTGTGACAAATCAATGATTGTGGGTGCGATATAACCTACAAAGTGTGTTGTCTGACTAATGATCCTATTGACGAATTATCTTAACTGTTTAGTAGATATTGTAGCTGTAATTCAATGCTGGACAGAGCTTTAGTCAGCAGAGCAGTTGTTTCCTTCAATATCATTAGTTAAAAACAACCAATAAGTGCTTGCATAAATAAAAAATATATAAAGGAAATAATACAAACTAAGATACATAAGAACTGACTTTCAAAAGTAGAAAGAGGAAACCAAAAAAAAACTAAGTAAAAAAAAACTGTCCACCAATAAATGTCAGAGGAAATTAATAGGGAAACCATCGAAATTTAAATAAATCGAAGGAAACTGACTGTCGGCACTTTTGAAGTCAGTGTACCCACTTTTTGTGGTCTTGAATTGGTCGGTACGTCCTCTGCAGAAGTTAATTATATTACTTATAGATGGCGTAACATAAAAAAGCTCAACTGAATTGACAGATAACTGTAATTGTGAAATTGGGGTAATAAGATCGATGGCACAATATAAAAGTTTATCGACTTGATTGGTAGAAGACTTCAAAAGTCTATAAATTCCATTTAAGATCCTGATAAATGATTTACATTACTCCTTTTGGTAAATTTAATTTTAATAATATATTAACTACTTACTATCAACTTCTACGCAGAATATGGCAATTATGCCCAAGCGTACTTAAAATTATCTTCAAAATACTATCAGTTTCACTATTGACTGCTAATTTACTGGGCCTAAGTCTTTATCAGGTAGAACAGAAGAAATCATTCAAAATATAATAAACATATTATCCAAAAATGAATTTATTTAAATATCGATTAAAATGTGGTGTACTGTAAACAAAAAATAAAACAAAAAATTACAGTTTTTATGAAATTCTCGGAATTTAGTTGAATACACACACACACATTTTGTCAGCAATTGAATTTTATCAGAAGTAAATTGCATTTAAAGCAAAAATTGACGGTTTATTGACAGGTTCTGGTGACTATGCACAGAATCAATTCTGCAATCCTTGAAACGGATGCGAATATCGAAAATTATGTGAATGTTCTGCAATGATCGATACAGATACAGACTTCTATACATCCCTGCTTTAAATCCTGTACTCAAAAACACTCCTTTATTTTTGACATGTTGTTGTGAAACATCCTGTACAGTTAAACAACCTTTACATCATAAAAAAGTAACCATACTAGAACTGCTGATTATTTCCCAAGAGAAATGCAATTCGAGAAACACAATTAAGAAAAATTATAAAGAAACATCTTCAAATGATCCTCTCCTCTTCGTTACAGTATAATTACGTTACAGTATAATTACGTGCTATTCTATTAATGATAAGATTAAATTTTTTATGTTTTTTATGGTGAAAAATGAAGTCGAGGAAAGTTTTATTACTATTACTTTGGTGAAGCCTAAAGATAGATTGTTAATTGTTTTTCTTAAAAAGTCAAAACCAACTTACCACGTTGGACTGTCTAAAAGAGCGAAAACTACTAACTACAGCCTTTTTAATCCCAATGGTGTTAAACTTCTCTTTCTGTTGTTAAAATGCCATGCAAAACATGCAAAAAATTATTTAAAAAAATGTTAGTATCACCTATAATCGAAATAAATGGGAGAATCCAATGTAATACTCTCTACTAAAAAAATTTGATATGAAAAACTTTGATTAATATATCGAATGCTTACCAAAGCTCTCACAGACACATCCGAAAAGACATTTTCAATAGTCGGGTTGTTAGGACTAAGCAAGTCATCTGATAAAGACTTAGTTCGCTACAAAGCAAAAATAAAACCGTGCAAATGACTGCTATGGGGAATGGCTGTCATTAAGAAGCTCAACTTATGATTAAGACATTCGTTTCTTTAACCTCATTTTAATCAACCTTTCATTGAAAAGTTTTATGATTGAACGACGATATCTAATAACTGATAAGTTGAACTGCTTAATAATAATGAAATAAAAAATTGTTAATGGATGATGATGATATTAAAAAATATCGAAAAGGCTTAAAAAAATTATGAATACTAATAATGTGAAAAGTATATTAAAATGGAGCAAATCTTACCGCAGCTTTTTTGCTCTGCTTTTTTGGATATTTGTCGTCATCGATTTTAGTCAAGTCTCCGAAACTTCTACACTGTTACAGCCAAAAAACAAAAACAAAACAGGCCATGCAAAAAATGCAAAATAATTAAATACATAGCTAAAAATATACTCTACTCGACAAACATTATTTTCCAATGGTTCGCAAATTTTTTTGAGACTTTTAATCGCTAGAAATTAAAAATATAATTAAATTATCTAACAATTCCCTTTTGTTTATGATTTTACAGCCTATCATTATGACACATCACTGCGATACTATTCGGGTAATTTTAAAACAAAGTTCTAATTATTCACTTAATATACAAAAAACATTTCTCTGCCATAAAATTATTTGACTTTGTATTAATTTTAATTACTAAACAAATATTTTAGATAATTTATTGATGTAACGCTATCTATGTTGACTCTCACACTTAATAATGTTTTATAAGACATGGTAAGTACCTAGTTAGTTGCATTAAACAAATAACAAACTGTCGGTAAAAATTAATATTTTTAGTTAAATTAGTTTCAACGCATATGTTACTAGGAACCCTGTGGACAATAATAGTAAAAAAAAGATATCTGGTATCTTAATACCAGCTACAACTTCTATAATTATGAGTTTTTTTTTTAATCCTGAGTGTAGTATACAAATTATTTACACTACATATTAAGCACAATTTTTCACTTACTCTAAAAGAATTTACGGAGGAAATAACAGGATTAATATTACGAGGTTTGTTCGGAAAATAACCGAATTTTTTGAATTACATGCATAACCTCCTCTGTAACTATACAGAGTGTTCTGAAAAACAGTAACATAAATTCAGGGCAAGATAGAATTTAAAAAAATATTACAATTTGTTCCTATGAACCATGGCATATCTTTTTCCGTTTTCAAGTTGAAAATAATTTTTTGGTATCTAGCTTCGGTTTTATCTTCCACAAAATTCCACCGAATGAACTGAAATTTTGTTATGTGGGATTTCTGGATATGATAAATGGGATTAATCTTTTTGCCCCTTTTGTCACTTGCTGTTATGGCAAATTTTATTCTAAACAAAAAAGGTGCTCTTGTAAGAAGTGCTAAAATTTGTTCGTTTTGTAGAGAAACCAGGCATTATTCGCCAAAGTCAAGCAGCTAGTATCCCAAATTGTTGTTTTTTATATGTTTTGTATATCTATGTATGATCCAGTATGTATTTTATTGGAAACGCCATTTTCCAGATGGAAAATTGAGGACAAAAAAATTTTTTTAAATTGCGAAACCTGTGCCTTCTCTCGATGTTGAATAAAGGGCAAGTCAAGGCATTCGGAAGTTTCGGAATGAATGGTATTCGGAGTATAGGTAAGTAAGTGGTTATGTGGAAATGTTTATTTAAAAATAAAATTCTGTATGCCATGTTTAATTGTGTTTCTATTTTTTATAAAATCTAAATGAAAATCCTTCTCGCGAACGTCAGTTTTTCGGCAATATATTGCTAATGCAACTGAAAATTGGCAGATTCATTTAAAGCCGTTTAACCTTGAAAATTTTCGCGCATTTTTTTTCTCTTTTGCTAATCAATGAATCTACTTCACCTATTATCAATGTCACGAGCCGCCACTGGTGTAATGTAATGTATGAAACTAATAGTTTAAAAAAAGTTCGGTTATTTTCTGAACAGATCTCGTACATTGAAGCATTTACTGATATCGCGATATTTACATTCTACAATAAAACAGTTGTACTTTCAATATATGACAATTTAATAGAAAACTGCACTTTTTAAATTTTTATGTTTTTCTGAGGTATACCCTAAATTTTACTTTAAATTCTTAACATTTTTTTTTGGAGCAGTCACTAAATTCTTAGATCAGAAAATACATTTCCTGGTCATCTAATATCAATCTTATGACCAATCAATTAGAACATCAGATAGCATTAAAAAATAATGTTTGTTCGATAAGAAAATTCCAAAAATAACTATGCTTACCAAACTTTTAACATTAACATTATAGAAATTTTTCCCATCTACATTATCAACGTCATTCTAAAATAAAATATTAGTCTGTTAGCAAAAATATAACAAACTTGAAACTTATTAAGAATTATTCCAACGAAAAACAAAAAAAAAATAAAATAAAAGCTTACAACAGATATGTTCTCTTTCTCTTCCTTTCTGGATTTTTTGGTTTTCTTCTTTTTGATAGCTTTCTCTTCTATTCCGTCAGTTTGGAAGGTTCTCGTTTCTGTATAGTGAGTTACGGTACTCTAAATAAAATAAAAACAACAAAATAAAAATCAGGAGAAACAAATATACATAAAAACTATAAAACAAAATATTTTTCAAATGAAATATGAAAAATATGTCCCCCTTGTACAATACTGATTTGTTCCTGACTTAAAAGTGTGTTCTAGAAATAAAAGCTAATACATATCACCCATAATATGTAAATAATGGATATAAATTAGAAACAAGTTGTACTTCGAATGCCAAATAGCTATGAAATGTAAATTTAGCATTTGGAATGCGTTCAACGAAATTTAGGAAGGTAGATTTTCATTATTTTTAGAATGTACGTACTTCTCCAACCAGAAAGTTACACGCATTTTGTTGGTATAACAATCTGTGTATACTAACAAATTAATAAGCAACTTTACTGTTTATAATTAACTGCTTACTACAATTAAAAAGTGTATATCAAGCAAGTATAACTAATCTCTAATTAAACAACTATTTAATTAATTGCTGAACTAATTCAATTCCTCATCGTGAAGGTATTTAAAAACAAATATATCTACAAACTATTTCATTTTTATGTGACCGAACCTGAGATTTTAATTCTAGTTGTTAAAATAATAAAAGATGTCCTATGAGGGGACAAAAAATAGAGAGTGGAAAGTTTAACTGGAACAAATTCTGCAAATTAATAAATAAAGGTTTGTCGCAAAATTTATGAATCACACGAACTTGCATTCAGTTGCAAGCAAAGGTAATAACAGGCGAAAGCGTGTTTTATAGATGCTACACTCTAAGCTTGTCAAAACGCGCATAGAGCTTCCGCACATGCGCACACTACTAGAGCAGAGCTCGCGGTAAATTTGGTGCACACTTTATACAAAAATAATCCTAGTCCGTACTCGAAATAATTCTAACCAGATATTTTTTATAAGAAAAAATTCTACAAAGTTTTTACACATTTTTTTTTATCTATAGCAAATATCCTATCCTATGTAAAATTATTTCATAACTGGGGTTATTTTTAAATAAAGTTTGTTCGGTGCCATTTAAAATAGGGTAAACCGTACATATTGGACAGTGATAGTTATTAGACATGAACACTTCGAAGGTGCCTATTTAGTGTTTCACTTAGTTTTATTTTAAGTAAACATTGACTGTAGCACAATCTATTATTATTCTTTGAAAATAATTGTAGTCGCGGTGAAATCTGCAGTGATGGTCTGTCATGGCTGATTTCTTAAGAATTCGCTAAGACAATATTTTTCGAAGCTGTAGTGATTTAATAGAAATTATTTTACTGAAACGTGTATTTTTTATAAGGAACAGTCAATTATTTATAATAATTAGTCTATGTCCAATAACTAGGTATATCAATGGTGTTTTGAATTTTAGTTATTGGACAAGTGTCCAATAACTGTAATTTTGGCTTGGTGTAATTTATTTATCCTTTTTATTATGCATTTACTATTAACGTAGTTTTAGTAGACACTTCCTAAGTTTATTTTTTCCGACAATTGCTTATAAAAAGTAACAAAAAAATACGTAATTATTGTATTTGCAATTGAGAAGGCTTTAAAATAAAAAACTAATCAACCTACCCTTTCATTTAAAAAAATAGGGGGTTGCTGCAACCCCTGCACATAATTAAAAAATAAACAAACCTCTTTGTAACATGCCCAATTGAAAATAAAAATTGACGTGTTCAGGAATTTTGCGACAAACCTTTATTTATTAAGATACAGAATTTGTTCCAGTTAAACTTTCCACTCTATACAGGGTGTGCCATTTAACTAATATCTCCGAAATGAAGAGATTTATTTTAGTTCCGGAAACTGGGGTTGTTAGATCCTCGAATAGCTTCATATTGCAGTTAGAACTGTTAGTTCAAATCTTTCTGTATAGATGGCGTGGCGATACTAAAAATTTTTTGATCCCTGGAACGTGGAAATGCAGTCCATCTGAAATATCGTTAAATTTTGAGTAATTTTTGTAATATAAAGTTTTTCCCTATATTTACTTGTTTTCGAGATATGTCGACTTCAATATGCAATGTATGATATAACAGGAAAATCTATTATTTTATTTAAATCTCACCGAAACAAAATATTCTTTTAAAAAATATTTGTATAATGGCTTTATTCACACCATATACTAACAAACAATCAATTATAAAAAAAAACAAATGGTCAACTACAGAAAAAAAATTGTACAATGGCAAATCTTATAAGGGCCAGAGACGAACCGTATTTTATCAAATGTTATTAAAAAATGCAGTCATAGGTGACTCATGTCAATAAAACATGTATGACAGATGACACATTATATAGTTAAAAGATTTACTATTCTACAATTTTTTTTCTGTACTTGATCATTTGTTTTTTTATAATTTATTGTTTGTTAGTTAGTAAGTGGTGTGAATAAAGTCATTATAACAATACTTATTTTAAAAGAATATTTTGTCTCAGTATAATTTAAATAAAATAATAGATTTTCCGGTTACATCATACACTGCATATTGAAGTCGAGATATCTCGAAAACAAGTAAATATTGGGAAAAACTTTATATTACAAAAATTACTCAAAATTTAACGATCTTTCAAAAGGACATTTCCACGTTCAAAAAAAATCATCAAAATGAAAAAATCGAAAATTTTTTAATAAGGCCACGCTATCTATACAAAAAGATTTGAACTAACAGTTCCAACTACAATCTGAAGCTATTCGAGGGACCTAACAACCCCAGTTTCCGGAACTAAAATAAATCTCTTCATTTCAGAAATATTTGCAGAGCGACTGTTAAATGGCACACCCTGTATATCTCTATTCTTTTTATGTTAACAATAAAATGTAACAGACTAAAAAGTTTGGAGGTTGGGAGTTGTTGAAAATAAAGACTTTAACAATAAACAATTAATACTGTTACATAAACCATAGAAATTTGAAAGCAAAAAATTCAACCCAAACTAACTCCATGCAAAAGCGGCTGCACACAACTTACTTGAATAAAGTGACCTAACCTTTTAAGTTATACAAAATAAGCTACTCACATCATCAAGATCCATACTTGGGGAATCGCCAGACTCGAATTTGTTAATCTGCTTGATGATATTGACAGTCTTCAACTGGTTCACGTCCTCCACCTCTTTTTTGGTCGTGGCCACGACCTCTGCTCCAGTTTTAAGGAACTGACTCTTCAAATTTTTCACTATCTCAGCAGGAACGGTCTCGGTGTCCTTTTCTCTGTTGCTGATTTCGACGTTTTTGGAATTTTGTGAAACCACCTCCGTGTATTTCTCATAGTAGTTGCTTTCGCTTTTGCTGTGGTGCACGAATTCTGAATAGGATTCCGTTTGTCCTTCAGTTCTTACTTCGCTTTCTTCTCTTTTAACGGTTTCGTTGCTGGTGACTGTGCTCTCTTTAGATTCGTAGTGTTCCGTGTGGGATTCTACCAGTCTTTCTGTAGTTTCCCTAACCTCTTCATGGGGACTGTCTTCCTTTGTCTGTTGTGACTCTACCTCGTCCAAGTCGGTGACAATTTCGTCGCTTGTAACTTGAGGTTCCTCGACGGCGTCACTAACGATTTGTTCTGGTTCCATTTCCTCCCATGATGCTTCTTTGTTTTTGACCTCCTCGACGTTTTCGTAGATTTCCTCGACTTTCTTACACTCCTCGATATCCTGGTAGATGTTTTCTTCGTGTTGTTCATCTTCCACATCTTTCTTTAGGTCCTTTAAATTTTCATAGATGTTTTCTTCTTCCGCTTTTGGTTTTTCCTTCAAGTTCTCGTATATATTCTCCGAGGTCTGCTTCAAAAACTCTGCGTTTTCGTATATGTTCTCTTGGTTTTCACTTGTTTTGTCTTCCGCGATGTCATTTGTTAGTTGCTCACTTGCCGAGATCTCCCCGCTGATCTCGCTTGTGTTGTTTTCTTCGTTCGCGGCTTTATCCAAGTCGTCTTTTTCTGGGGATTCGTTGGAAGTGGATATTGTGTTGTCTGAAGCAGTGTTTTCTCTTTGGAAGCCTTTCAGGAAGTCAATGTTCTCCTCGGAAGGAGTTAGCATGGGGGAAGTGACGGTTTGGGTGAAGAGTAAGGTAGCTTCGTCTGTAGCTAGAAACATCCTGTCTTTGACTGAGGACTTGGCTTCATTCTCTGGGGACCTATTTTCCGAGAAGTCCGTCGTCTTCATGGTGAACTTTGGCTTTTCCTCTATGATTTCGTAGCTATTCTCCAGGAGGCTGCTGTCGTCGGGATCCTTGTTAACGATTTCGAACTCCTCGTACGTCGCCGTCTCGATTTCAATCGCTGGGCTTACATCTAACTTTAAATTATTCTTAGTGGCTTTGTCTGGCGAGCTCATGTCGACGTATTGGTCCGAATCAGTCTTTTCAATTTCGTGGTGTTCGGGGAGCGTTTCGTAGATGTTCTCGGGCTCGTCGTAGGTGACGTGGCCGTTCTGGCTGGGGTTGGAGCCGTTCCTTAGCGGGGCCGGCTCGTCGTAGTAGCTCTCGCGCTCGTTCTGGATGAAGTTGTTGCTGGCTACGCCGCTCTTGTGGATCGGCCTGGCGTTGGCGCCTATGTTCTCGTAGAGGGAGTTCTCCTCCTCGTGCTCGTCCGGGTTCTGGAGATTGTCCTGGAAGCGGGGTTAGCGGTTCACACGCGAAATCGGGGGTGGTTAGAGGGTAACGCACGTTTTCAAGCAAAAAAAAATAATAATAATAAGAACACAATACTGTGGTGTAATATGTATAAAGAGTAACATCTATTGCCCTTTATATCTCCGTTACTGTGAAGGGGAAGAAACTTCCATTAAATTGTTGCAATTGTTTGACATCATTTGATAACATTTAAAAAGATTTTTTTACAATTTGATTTAACTTAATATTTTTAAAATAAAGTAAAAAAATATTATGTGTTTATTGAAAAAAGTGATAGCGGGCACGCAAATGAATAATTTTTATTAAGCAAACGATTGTCTAAATGCTTCTATTTTCGAGAAAATTAACCGTCAATGTAAGCCAACCCTGTTCATATTGTGCACGTGCGTTGTGTGTTGTAGTATTACTTAGCCGGCGTATAAAATCTTTTCTGATCAAGAAGTAGCAAATATGGTGTTAATATACGGAGAATGTCAGTACAACTATGTCCACCTGACAGATCCGAGGCGTGGTACTCGCGACATTGCCCGAGAAGTGAGTGTATCTAACAGTACCGTGTGACATATACAGGGTTATTCATATAACATTTTACCTCCCTTAAATTTTTTATTTTTGGTTTAAACAAAAATAGTTAAAATAAAGGTTTTAAGGAATCTTTCTGAGTTTAACGAGTTTATGAAATTATACGATACGAAAAGATACGACGCAAACTTATGTTTTTTTAAATGGAATACCCTGAATATTATTCGATTTTCGGAATCTCTGCTTCTTCCTGATTCCAACAATACATACAGGGTGTCCCCCAGGGAAATGCGTCGATCGACATCTAGGAAAGTACTTCCGAGAAATTTAAAAATTTTGCAACATGACAATGTCCCTGGGGTGAACACAACTAAAATATCTAGAACTCTCCAGCACTTCCGGTTATACCGGAAGTCGATACCAACTTCGTTATTTTACATGGGACACACTATATATTACATATTACATTTTCGGATTCTACGTGAAATTTGAGGGTCACTTTATTAAATATTCTCTATACCTAGGAGTTATAGATTTTGAGATATTAATATTTAAAGAAAAAATTTGACAGATGCAAGGGTTCGCGGAGATGCTAGTAACTCTTTTCAGAAGCGTGTTGTCAAGTGGATTTTTGGTATACCAACAAATTAAAACATTTAATACTAGGTGTTTCGTTTTTGCTGTTACGTTTTGATAACTTCAAACAGCTATAACTTTGTTAACTTTAATGGAACACCCTGTATTTTTTTACTCTATCGTATGCAGATTGAAATTTCCTTTCTAGCCATATAAGCATTGTTAGGGTTGCCGTCACTACTTTTAGAGATATTTGTAATTTTAAATTTTTTGGACAGGTTTTCTCGTATCAGACCTGTTGTCAAATTGGCCATGACCAGAAACACTTCAAAAACAATTGAAATAACATGACATTTGTAAAGTTAGTTGTCAAATTATGGTTGTGCCTGAATAGTTTTTACCGAAAATTTAAATAAAAATGCCTGGGGATCGTTAAAGTTATAGTAATGAGGATTATTTTAATTTGTTTATTTATGAAAAATGTGAAAATAATTTCAAGAACATATAGAGAATCTGTTGCTTTTTTCCATAAATAACAAGCAAATTAAAATAATCCTTATAAGTATAATTTAAACGATCCCCAGGAAATTTTATTTAAATTTTCAACAAAAACTATAACAGACATAACAATAATTTGATAACTAAGTTGACAAATATCAAGTTATTTTAATTATTTTGGAGTGTTTCTGGTCATGGCCAATTTGACAACAGGTCAGATACGAGAAAAATTGTTAAAAAAATAGAAAATTGTAAATATCTATAAAAGTAGTAAGGCAACCCTAACAATGCTTAATGGCTTGAAAGGAAATTACAATCCGCATACGAGAGTAAAAAATACAGGGTGTTCCGTTTAAGTTAATATAGTTATAGCTGTTTGAAGTTATCAAAATGTAACAGCAAAAATGAAACACCTAGTATTAAATGTTTCAATTTGTTGGTATATCATAATTTAGCGTTACCTATGCCCTTACTGGTACCAAAAATCCGTTTGATTACAAGCATCTCTGCGGATTCTTCCATCTGTCAATTTTTTTAATTAAAAATTAATACCTTAAAATCTATAACTCCTAGGTATAGGGAATATTTAATAAAGTAACCTTCAAATTTCACGTAGAATCCGAAAATGCAATAATATATAGGGTGTCCCATTTAAAATAACGAAGTTGGTGTCGACTTCCGTTATAACTGGAAGTGCTAGAGAGTTCTAGATATTTTAGTTGTGTTCGGACATCCAAATTTTCAAATTTTCGGAGCAGTACTTTGCTAGATATTGATAGACACAGTTCCGGTGGGACATCCTGTATATGTTGTGGATTTACTTAACAATTTACGTAATATTCTGCTTTGAAAGACTGAATCGTCATAAAATTCTGCACATTTTTGACCATTTAACTATTTCTGTTCTTAAAAGAAGAAAAATACCTGTATAGGACAATTAAAAAGTTGTAACCCCGTATATATTTTTATACAGTGAGCGGCAAAAGTATGGAATATATTTATTTAAAAATCAGATGTTCGTTATTTGAAAAATCGCTCGGACTCGTCGAATTATATTTTAAGTGGTGCATTTTCTGAAGTAATTTTCATTTATACAGGGTGGCCCAAAAAAGTTATGGAATTAGATTCAACTTTTTTAAATGGAAACCACACTTTTTTGTATTTTTATTCAATTCTCCATGGAATTCTGATCATTTTTTATGTAACAACCTATACCTATCTTCAACCGTTTTCAAGATAACGGCCTTTGAATATAGAATATGGAAAATTTTCAAAAATTACTCTCGATACGTAGGGATTGTAATGTCAAATTCAGTGGGAACTGGTGTACTTTCTGCTAAATACATTTTGTGTTTTTGTATTTTATGTTTACAAAAAACATGAAACGGTGCTAAAAATTTGCAAAATAACCTGGCTCGTAATTTAAATAGTGACATTTAACAAAATCATATTTTATACAATAAATTATGCGTTTTTAATTAAATTATACCTAAATACCCCGCTTATATTTTTTACATTCGTCATTGCGTGATAATGATTAAAATAAATCACCGAACCACTTATTTCTTATCGATTTTTCTGATTTGAAGCAACTTTCTGTGAACCACACAAATCTAAGATGGAAAAGTAAACGTGGTTTTATTTTAAAACCAGCAGGGAAAAGCTCAAGACAATTTTTGAAAATTTTCCATATTTTATATTCAGAATTCCATTATCTCGAAAACGGTTAAAGATAGGTATAGTATATGTTACATAAAAAATGATCAGAATTCCATGGATAATTGAATAAAAATATAAAAAAGTGGGGTTTCCATTTAAAAAAGTTGGCCTTGATTTCATAACTCTTTTTTGGGCTACCCTGTATAAATGAAAATTTCTTCAGAAAATGCGCAACTAAAAATATAATTCGACGGGTCCGAGCGATTTTTCAAATAACGAACATCTGATTTTTAAATAAATATATTCCATACTTTTGCCGCTCACTGTATAATTTCATGATTTAACAGTTTGACAACAACGATTTTCTACTATGCTAGAGACACCAATGTCACAGCAAATAATTGTTTTATATGCTGTACCAATGTGCACAAAACGGCATCGTCTTTCGCCAGTACTGTCGGCCAAATTTAATCGCGCCCACGTTTGTTTGCGCTGCCGCTCGAACTAACAAACTCGCCGAAGGCAGTTACTTTTTTCCAGGACGCTAATTAATTCTTAAAACAACGTTTACACGCTATTTCCTGCACAGAATGAAATCTGAATAGAGTTGCGACAAAACAGAAACGAAACCCATTACCCAATTGCCTCCCGTGGCAATTCACGACTCTGTTTTTTTCCCGGACATATATAAGCGCGCACGTTTTTAGATCGCGGGAAATTTCAATTAACTGGTTTTTTAAACACTACCGATTGCTCGAATGTAAATGCCTAATGAGATCTGACTGTGGGTATTGCGTGCGTGCACTGGCATTGTTGATATTGCGTAAAATCTGTGCAAGCTATTCAAGTCGTATCTGCTATATGATCTGTGGGATACTTCATTTAATTGCAAGTAAAAGAGCAATACAGGTATAATTATGCTCTTATAGAGTCTGTCCCTAGATGTGGTACCGCACTCTCTAAACTTTTTTATTGTTGATTTTTTTCAAGAAAAACTTAATATTGATAAAAAGTTTTGCTTATCTTGGGAAACCATTTTGAGTTTTCTTGGACGTATACTGTATGTTTTATTACTGCCTATGGCTTCCCAAGATTAGCAAAATTTTTTATCAAGAATAACTTTTTCTCGAAAAATCAACAATAAAAATGTTTACAAGAGTGCGGTACCCCATCCGGGGACACACTGTATATATCTACTCACTTATGTACACCTTTATACACAAATCTTATACATGCACCTTTATACATTTCTTTGCAACGATAAATTGAAGAAATGACAGAGTTATAATGGAGAGCAATAGATGGCAGCAATGTTTTGAATCAGTTAGTCACTGAATTACTACAGAATCAGTTAAATATGCCAGGAAATATGGGTTGGACGCGACATTTTTTTTTCGGCAAGCTGAATTTATCACTATAGATGCTAAATATTATGTACAATAACATATTAGTTTCGACTGTCATAAAAATGGGTGGAAGATTGTTTACAGGGTGGTTAATTGTATAATTTTTACGTAAATTCAGGTTTTTCGCTTATAACTTTTTTCCATTCATTTCCACGAGAAAATAGTAAAGTTCTTTTTTTTTTCGTCTTCAGAAGACCTACAAAACTAGCTCTCGAGCGTCAAAAAATATTGATTAGATCAAAAGTTATAAACAGAAGAAGTTTATTTATGACTTTTGAATTAAACATATATAAACTGTATTAATATTACCAGAACGTTTTGGCATCGCATCCTCTCATTCCTTATCTCAGTCTAATAGCTCACACGAAATCTGGAATCTGTAAGTTAAACAGTTTACAAGTTATGGCCTTATAAACAAATTAACTAATTATTCTTCCAAAATCGCACTGAATTTTTTCATGGTAGATTTCATAATACATATCTATCATTTTTTTTAATTTCAAATTTGCAGCCTGGATTTTTTTTTATTTTTTAGCCCTAGTTGCAAAATAAAATGTACGACGGACGCGCGTGATTTATCTAGTTAAAAAAAAATCGTCAAGATTCGTTGAAAAACAACGGAGTTACAGACTGTCAAATATATTATTTTCAGAATTTCGCTTTTTTAACGGCAGGACTATGAATATTATCGTCATTTTCTTCGGACTCGCTGTCGTTCGCTTCCCCCGCCCACCCGCCGTGCCACGGCTCACCGAAAAATCAAGCGACCCACTGACTTTTGACAATATTTCTTATGCACTTAACATACTTCCACAAATAAAATATTTTTATTTGGGAAAGTAGGTACTCGGGTTGCCGGTTATGACAGTATTTTTTTGCCGCTACCAACCTAATTTGTTTAACAATAGGCCATCAACTTTGACAGTCTGTAACCGTTGTTTTTTCAACGAATCTGGACGATTTTTTTTAACTTAAAGCTCTTTTCATAAGCTTTCGAATATGTAATAATAAATAACTATATCATGCGCGTGCGTCGTATATTTCATTTTGCAACTAAGGCTAAAAAATAAAAAAATAATCCAGGCTGCAATTTGAAATAAAAAAAATTATAGATTTCAATGTATTGGTATGAAATCTAAAATGAAAAAAATCAGTGCGATTGTGGAAGATGCTCGGGATCGTCCAGAATAATAATTAGTTAATTTGTTTATAAGGCCATAACTTGTAGACCATTCAACTTACCGATTCCAGATTTCGTGTGAATTATTAGACAGTGATAAGGAATGAGAGGATGCGATGCCAAAACGTTCTGGTTATAATAACGCAGTTTATAAATGTTTAATTCAAAAGTCATAAATAAACTTCTTCTGTTTATAACTTTTGATCTAATCAATATTTTTTTACGCTCGAGGGCTAGTTCTGTAGGTCTTCTGAAGACGAAAAAAAAGAACTTTACTATTTTCTCGTGGAAATGAATGGAAAAGAGTTATAAGCGAAAAACCTGAATTTACGTAAAAATTATACAATTAACCACCCTGTAAACAATCTTCCCCCCATTTTTATGACTGTGGAAACTAATATGTTATTGTACATAATATTTAGCATCTATAGTGATAAATTCAGCTTGCCGAAACAAAAAGTCGCG